>NC_136500.1:130380445-130410445 GCF_053919585.1 Euprymna scolopes | reverse complement strand
GGCGGTTTCTACGAAATTACTCAGGCAATTGTTAGTCTAAACATTTGAAATCTTACAACTTTTTCGTACCTCTATGAATTGTAATACAAACTCTGGATGCAGAGACAGAAAATAAACTATAATCACACAATTACAATATGATAATTGGAACTTGTTGTATACACACTTATGACTTCCCTTATAATTGCAGACTTAAACCTTCTTATTACCCTCTACCGTCAGAATCTAGGAAACATCCATGAAATTGCAGTGCCTAAGATTGATTTGCCTGCATAAATGTAATCATGATTTACACCCCCCAGACATTACCTTCTTCTTTGAGAAGGAAGTAGCTAATTGTCCATAATGAGTTTCTGCTACTCGGTAATTTTCAACATGCACATTTTTTCTCAGCTCAAATAAGCAATCGTTTTCCACGTTAAAAATGGCCTTGTGTTAAATTTTCACAGAATCGTAAATTCACAACTAACTCTCTTAGGGGTGTCAAAAAATCCCCAAAATTTTGAGTCACCAGCACATTTTAACCATGGATATGATTTTTCTTATGCTTTGTTATATTCTCTCCCAGCATCATAAGTCTTTTGCCATTTAGGTATTACGTAGGTTTATGCTTTAAACAAATTAAGTCTTAAATAAAAAATTATAAAAATTATTCCCAAATAGTAAATTTACTGCAGGTTGAAAATACTCAAATTGAAATAACAGTCACACCGCACACGTTAAGAGGATAAAATAAGTTGTATTTGGCGAATGTTATTGTTCTAAAACAAACCCACAAAAATCGAAATTCTGAAGAAAACATTGAATTATGGTCAAATATTATTTCTTTTAATTTTTATGTTCAAATATTATTTCGTTAAAATTCTGAAGAAAACATTGAATTATGGTTAACAATTCTTTCTTTAACTTTTATGTTTAAGTATTATTCTGTTGAAATTCTGAGGAAAACATTGAATTATGGTAAAATTATTTCTTTCAATTTTTATGTTTAAATATTATTTCATTGAAATTCTGAAGAAAACACTGAATTATGGTAAAAATTATTTCTTTCAATTTTGTTTAAATATTATTTCGTTGAAATTCCGCAGAAAACATTGAATAAGGATAAAATTATTTCTTTCAATAAATATTATTTCGTTGAAATTCTCCATAAATATTATTTCGTTGAAATTCTGAGGAATACATTGAATTATAGTTAAAATTCTTTCAATTACTTGAATTTATTTTGAAAATATACATAGGTCGTTCTAACTAAAAGAAAGTTAAGGAACCACAAAGGCAGGAGTTGTACCAATTAAGCAATCGACCTTTTGTGCTCCTGAATTTTTTCTACATAGTCAAAATAATTCTTAGTCTACTCTTACTAGCGATGAATGAGAGCATTGATGCCCAATTTCTGCAACAGTGGTGGCTTGTCATCATTGTCACAATTACTTAGTGTCAATATCTGCAAGAGAAAGATGAAACTCTAAGGTCATAAATATAGAAGTTCAATCATCAGAACAATGGAATATGCAATTCCTTCTGATTCAATCGGATTGAATAAAAACAAAAGAATGTCATTACATTCGAAACGAGCTGCGTACTTATTAATATCCTTAAAGACTTTGAAATGATTATTTGTAATTTTAAATCTTTCATAAATATAAAAAACATTAAAATGTTGATAAAATAATTGCAATCCACATCTGATATAAGCACATTTATACACTGGTGATATAATTTTATTTTTTATCTGTTAAAATAATTACAATTAGGTTAAGGTGATTCAATTTAAAAAAAATCAATTAAGATGATCCAATTAAAAAAATTCAATTAAGGTGATTCAATTTAAAAAATCATTACAATTAAGGTGATTCAATTAAAAAAATAATTACAATTAAGATGATTCAATTAAAAAAATAATTACAATTAAGGTGATTCAATTAAAAATTCACTTGCTATCTCGTACATTCTAACTGGAAGATCTTAAGATTCTCACTTTCCCTTTAAAAGCAATTGTTACTATATATCTGGAACTTTGTTCATTAGGTACATTTGCCAGGTTGTTTCTGAAATTAGTTTCCCTTTTTTTCATTATTCTTCATCTCTTTTTATAGAGGGTGGAACATCCAACTAGATGTCTTACATTTGCCCCTATTTTAGTGAGTCTAACCAATAGATCTTTTAGGTTTCTATCACTCCTTTATAGTGCAGTCATTTGCATCTCACTTGCAATTGGTTCAAAGAGTATGCTTGCTAATCTTCTTTTAGCTTCCAATCATGGTTTCTTTTTCATTCGCTGTCCCAAATCAGTATATCTGGTTTAACGACTTTTTTTCTCCATACTAGAATTCTGCAGTCATAGTGAATGATGTAGGTGTCATTTCCAACTGTTTGCTAGGGTATATGTTCCAAGGATTTCTTACTACAGTCAACATTTAGCTTTTTACATGTCTTCCAATGAAGGTATTTGCAAACTCAATAATACCTATCTGTATAATAGCCATCTACAAGTAAGGCCTTGCAACTAGAGATTAGGTGGCCCATACTCTCAACTTCAGTGTTGCAGAACCTGCATTTATTGTTATTGCTTAGACCACTAACCTTTTTGATGGCATTCGTCATGAGGCCCTGGTCGCGTGCAGCCATATTAACCCCTCTTGGTCGTAATGGAGGGATCCTCTTTTGAGCCAATCCAGGGAAACATCCCTATCGATATATTCTTGGGATAGTTCAGTCGGTAGGTATTTTGCCCGTTTATGGTTGGCCCATTCTTCTATTTTAATACTGTGTAATTGGCTAGTGTATTCTTTCTGGGTTTTGTGGGCTATTTCAGTGGCAGGCTTGTTTGAGTCCTCTACATCATTTGTGAATCAGTCCTTTCCAAAATGAGTGGAAAGTTGTGTTATGGATGTTTTACTACTTACTCGGTTCGCATGATGATTCCTAATTTTCATTTGGTTTGACTTACAGGGACTTTTTATGTACTAGCTTATGCTGAAAATTGTAGTTCTATGCTGATGGTTAACTTCCAAGGGTCACATATCTCTTTCTAGCCTGGGTAGGTACACATGTGGCATGCATTGGTTTTGAGAAATTACTCGATACAAGGTTAACATTTTCCTTGTCATTGTGTCGAGCCAATTTATACCTTAATGTGAATTCTCATATGTCTCACAAAATTTGATTTTTGAGAACAGGAATATCCACACATTTCACAAGAATGTGGCTTTTTCCCAGTGTGAATTCTCATATGAGTCACTAAATTTGATTTTTGAGAACAAGAATATCCACAAACTTCACAAGAATGTGGCTTTTCCCCAGTGTGAGTTCTCATATGTTTCACTAACGATGATTTTTCTGAACAAGTATATCCACAAATTTCACAAGAATGTGGCTTTTCCCCGGTGTGAATTCTTAGATGAGTCACTAAACTAGATTTTCGAGAACAAGAATATCCACAAACTTCACAAGTGTGTGGCTTTTCTCCAGTGTGAATTCTCATATGTGTCAGTAAATTTGATTTTTGAGAACAAGAATATCCACACACTTCACAAGAATGTGGCTTATCTCCAGTGTGATTTTTTATATGAGTCACTAAGCTAGATTTTCGAGCACTAGAATATCCACAGACTTCACAAGAATGTGGCTTTTCTCCGGTGTGAGTTCTCATATGGTGCACCAAAGTTGATATTTGAGAACAAGTATATCCGCACACTTGACAAGAATGTGGCTTTTCCCCAGTGTGAGTTCTCATATGTATAACTAACTTTGATTTTTCAGAAAAAGAATATCCACACACTTCACAAGGAAATGGCTTTTCCCCAGTATGAGTTCTCACATGTGTTACTAAAGATGATTTTCGAGAACAACAATATCCACATATGTCACAAGAATGTTGCTTTTTCCCTTTGTGAGTTGTCATATGTTTCACAAATGCTGATTTAATAGAACAAAGATATCCACATACTTCACAAGAATATGGATTGTCCCTTCTGGGTTCCTGCATATTTCAATACAATTGATTTGAGAACAAGATTATAACAGTAGTTATTGATATATGTATATATGGTATTTTATGGATCTGTAGACTTGATAGATCTTTAAGCAAATTTCGGAAACAATATTTACTTTAAAAGACTATAGCATTTATCTAGTGTTACTTCTGTAAGAGTGCTATGATTTATTGTACTGTCTTTTCAAGACACATATATTGGATCACACCTTTTTATTTATTTGAATATTAAAATATATTTCATAATATAAATACTATTTTTAAGATCCCTGATTTTCTCCACAGCTGTAAATTTTTAAAATAGAAATTTTTTTTGCACAAATATCTCTGTTGTATTCCACGAAATGAGGATCCATTAAACTTCCATAAAAGTGTTCTCTTCCCCATAAGGCAATAATTGTGTATGAAATGTTTAAACAAAATGATGATCCATTAAACTTCCATGAACGCATTCAAGCAGGAATATCTGTAAACAAAAAATAAATTCAATTCAATTTTTTAACATCGCAATTCACATGTTCATATTTTCTTCATTTATTTTGACAAACTTTTGATTAATTGAATCTAAAACGTTATATATATATATATATATATATATATATATATATATATATATATATATATATATATATATATGGTAGATAAAAATACTCAGAAATTATCAAACTTCACACTTCGATGCAAGTGTTGTTTAGGATGGAGTCTAAAAACAATAACACTAAGAAGTTTTATAGGATTTTCATAATGATTAGAAAACAAGAAAAATTATATATATATGTATATATATATATATATATAATATATATATATGTATATATGTATGTATATATATATATGTCTGTACGTTTACAGGCACAGTGTTGCTTTTCAATCTATCTTTTCTTCCCCACAATGTCCCCTAACTTACACTGGCATCATGTTTGCAATTGCATGAGGATGCTCACAAATTTTGTAATGTTATATTTGAAAAGAAATCGATGTTTTCAACCATATCATGGACATAAACACCACATACTGTTCACAGTATTTGTGTCAATAATAATAATAAGATTTTAATGTGCTATCAATATGATGTCTATGATTCAGTTCCATATAATAAAGGGTATAATACAGAAATTTTATACACATTAATTTTAGTTTGAAGCTCGTCCCACAGTCAATATCTAAACTTTTTAATGCCACAATGGCCTTTGCAATTCGATTAGTAATCTTATTGTCGATGGATTGTTTTTGCTTTCCTGATAAGTATAAGGTTTCACATGTTTCTGATTGTTGCCATCTATACGGAAAACTATTTGATGCCAAATCGATTCCTTTAACTGTCTTTTTTTATTTGATTTTGTTTAAACCAAAATTTTCCATTGTTGATAAAATAATAAATACCTATTGATTTTAAAATATCAATAAAGCTAAAATCGATAGATCATCCTCCACAAGTGTATTTCGATGTTTAGGAAAATATCTGCATATTTAACACATATTTTATAGTTAAATTAGTAGAGATTTATAAATTATCGAAATTGGGAATTGTATTGAAATCAGGAATTTAGCACAGAATCTGTAAATGAATCGGAATCAGGAAAAATATTGGAATCGTCCCTTCACTAATATATATATATATATATATATATATATATATATATATATATATATATGTGTGTGTGTATGTGTGTGTACATGTTCAATCAGACATGCTTGAATAATGACTTGCTGCCAAAACATACAAATATATATATATATAAATATATATATATATTGTGTACAGAAAGTTGTTAGTTGAGACAGATCATTGGTACCGTCGGTTTCAAGCCCGATAATAAGGCCCGTTTAAGGTATCCTTATCAAGCTCTCTTCAGCCAATATTCGTCTCTGAAGAGGATACCTTAAACGGGCCTTATTATCGGGCTTGAAACTGACGATACCAATGATCTGTCTCAACTAACAACTTTCTGTACACAAGATATAAATATGCTGTTACAATTTGGATTTTCCTTTTAATTGAGCACTCTGCTGGAATTCTTTTTCCAAAAAAGACTAATCATATATATAAATATATATCTATATATTCTACATATGGTTAAATGAACAAAACAGTTTTCAATTGCCTTTGTTCCGTTGTGCCCAAAATAAATAATTAGAAAATGTTTGCTTTTGTTAAATGCATAAAAAACTTGTCTATAATTACCCGTAGACAAATTTAATAGGGATAGTTTTTATTTATATAACTCTTGAACATCTCATATTTTTCCAAAAATGAAAATTGTATTCAACAATTGAACATGAGCTCTGACCAGCGATGAAACACCATGGTCTGTGACTCATGATAATTACTTAACAAGTCCAAAAAAAAAATCAAACAATCATATCACATTAAATATTAACTAGCAAACGCCTGCGTAAATTCCACAGTTGCTTATGTACAGTCTTCTATTTCTTTTTTCTCTTAAAATCAAACAATCATATCACATTAAATATTAACTAGCAAACGCCTGCGTAAATTCCACAGTTGCTTATGTACAGTCTTCTATTTCTTTTTTCTCTTAAAATCAAACAATCATATCACGTTAAATATTAACTAGCAAACACCTGCGTAAATTCCACAGTTGCTTATGTACAGTCTTCTATTTCTTTTTTCTCTTAAAATCAAACAATCATATCACGTTAAATATTAACTAGCAAACACCTGCGTAAATTCCATGTTGCTTATGTACAGTCTTCTCTTTCTTTTTTCTCTTAACATCAAACAATCATATCACATTAAATATTAACTAGCAAACGCCTGCGTAAATTCCACAGTTGCTTATGTACAGTCTTCTCTTTCTTTTTCTCTTAAAATCAAACAATCATATCACATTAAATATTAACTAGCAAACGCCTGCGTAAATTCCACAGTTGCTTATGTACAGTCTTCTCTTTCTTTTTTCTCTTAAAATCAAACAATCATATCACGTTAAATATTAACTAGCAAACGCCTGCGTAAATTCCACAGTTGCTTATGTACAGTCTTCTATTTCTTTTTTCTCTTAAAATCAAACAATCATATCACGTTAAATATTAACTAGCAAACACCTGCGTAAATTCCACAGTTGCTTATGTACAGTCTTCTATTTCGTTTTTCTCTTAAAATCAAACAATCAAATCACGTTAAATATTAACTAGCAAACGCCTGCGTAAATTCCACAGTTGCTTATGTACAGTCTTCTCTTTCTTTTTTCTCTTAAAATCAAACAATCATATCATGTTAAATATTAACTAGCAAACGCCTGCGTAAATTCCACAGTTGCTTATGTACAGTCTTCTCTTTCTTTTTTCTCTTAAAATCAAACAATCATATCACGTTAAATATTAACTAGCAAACACCTGCGTAAATTCCACAGTTGCTTATGTACAGTCTTCTATTTCTTTTTTCTCTTAAAATCAAACAATCATATCACGTTAAATATTAACTAGCGAACACCTGCGTAAATTCCACAGTTGCTTATGTACAGTCTTCTATTTCTTTTTTCTCTTAAAATCAAACAATCATATCACGTTAAATATTAACTAGCAAACACCTGCGTAAATTCCACAGTTGCTTATGTACAGTCTTCTATTTCTTTTTTCTCTTAAAATCAAACAATCATATCACGTTAAATATTAACTAGCAAACACCTGCGTAAATTCCACAGTTGCTTATGTACAGTCTTCTCTTTCTTTTTTCTCTTAAAATCAAACAATCATATCACGTTAAATATTAACTAGCAAACGCCTGCGTAAATTCCACAGTTGCTTATGTACAGTCTTCTATTTCTTTTTTCTCTTAAAATCAAACAATCATATCACGTTAAATATTAACTAGCAAACACCTGCGTAAATTCCACAGTTGCTTATGTACAGTCTTCTATTTCTTTTTTCTCTTAAAATCAAACAATCATATCACGTTAAATATTAACTAGCAAACGCCTGCGTAAATTCCACAGTTGCTTATGTACAGTCTTCTCTTTCTTTTTTCTCTTAAAATCAAACAATCATATCACGTTAAATATTAACTAGCAAACACCTGCGTAAATTCCACAGTTGCTTATGTACAGTCTTCTATTTCTTTTTTCTCTTAAAATCAAACAATCATATCACGTTAAATATTAACTAGCAAACGCCTGCGTAAATTCCACAGTTGCTTATGTACAGTCTTCTCTTTCTTTTTTCTCTTAAAATCAAACAATCATATCACGTTAAATATTAACTAGCAAACACCTGCGTAAATTCCACAGTTGCTTATGTACAGTCTTCTATTTCTTTTTTCTCTTAAAATCAAACAATCATATCACGTTAAATATTAACTAGCAAACACCTGCGTAAATTCCACAGTTGCTTATGTACAGTCTTCTATTTCTTTTTTCTCTTAAAATCAAACAATCATATCACGTTAAATATTAACTAGCAAACGCCTGCGTAAATTCCACAGTTGCTTATGTACAGTCTTCTCTTTCTTTTTTCTCTTAAAATCAAACAATCATATCACGTTAAATATTAACTAGCAAACGCCTGCGTAAATTCCACAGTTGCTTATGTACAGTCTTCTATTTCTTTTTTCTCTTAAAATCAAACAATCATATCACGTTAAATATTAACTAGCAAACACCTGCGTAAATTCCACAGTTGCTTATGTACAGTCTTCTCTTTCTTTTTTCTCTTAAAATCAAACAATCATATCACGTTAAATATTAACTAGCAAACACCTGCGTAAATTCCACAGTTGCTTATGTACAGTCTTCTATTTCTTTTTTCTCTTAAAATCAAACAATCATATCACGTTAAATATTAACTAGCAAACACCTGCGTAAATTCCACAGTTGCTTGTGTACAGTCTTCTATTTCTTTTTTCTCTTAAAATCAAACAATCATATCACGTTAAATATTAACTAGCAAACGCCTGCGTAAATTCCACAGTTTCTTATTTACAGTCTTCTATTTCTTTTTTCTCTTAAAATCAAACAATCATATCACGTTAAATATTAACTAGCAAACGCCTGCGTAAATTCCACAGTTACTTATGTACAGTCTTCTCTTTCTTTTTTCTCTTAAAATCAAACAATCATATCACATTAAATATTAACTAGCAAACGCCTGCGTAAATTCCACAGTTGCTTATTTACAGTCTTCTATTTCTTTTTTCTCTTAAAATCAAACAATCATATCACGTTAAATATTAACTAGCAAACGCCTGCGTAAATTCCACAGTTGCTTATGTACAGTCTTCTCTTTCTTTTTTCTCTTAAAATCAAACAATCATATCACGTTAAATATTAACTAGCAAACGCCTGCGTAAATTCCACAGTTGCTTATGTAGTCTTCTATTTCTTTTTTCTCTTAAAATCAAACAATCATATCACGTTAAATATTAACTAGCAAACGCCTGCGTAAATTCCACAGTTGCTTATGTACAGTCTTCTCTTTCTTTTTTCTCTTAAAATCAAACAATCATATCACATTAAATATTAACTAGCAAACGCCTGCGTAAATTCCACAGTTGCTTATGTACAGTCTTCTATTTCGTTTTTCTCTTAAAATCCTTACCAAACAAATATTTTTAAAACTTTGTGTGATTAAACCTGTGCCTATATACTTGTACAAATTGTTAAAGTTTTTGTTTGAGTGCAAAATATATAATATTATGTAGTGAAAAAACTTTATGTTAATTTTTATTTGGGGGGAGGGGGAACAATTCTTTCGTTTAATAAATTGTTAGGTGAAAGTACAGAATAGATATTTAAATTAAGTGTCAGCTCTATTATGTTCAGTGCAATTAACTATTCTCATTTTTTGACAAAAATATTTGTTTTATTAAATTCTGATGCAAAATTACAGATGAGTTAACAATGCCCATTCCTCAAGTTTAAAATTGATTTCTAAAAAAAAAAACATTATTTCAAATGCAATTCTAAACATGTGGGGCTGGCTTCGTTAAAAACATTTCTTTTAGAATTTGTAAATATTTCAATTAGACTGAACAAGCAGAGAGACACGAATTTTTCACACTCCCATATTTTATTGTTACTGAAAATCGAGGAAATCGATCATTTTTCATACAGAATGGCTGTGTGGAAAAAACACTTTTCAAATGCACTTGTGATATTACGCTGTGTAATAGTGTTAACTGTGGTCAAAATTGCCTGTTCCTTCTTTCATTGATTATTTCGCTTAGTTAACAGTGATACTTACCAAAAATATACAAATACAAAACCTATCTAAAAATACTGACAGACACATAAAGTATCTACGTGTTAAATTTCATAAAAAATCGGCAATTTATAAGTTCATAGGGAATGAACTCACACAAAGCTCCCTATATAATAGTAGACATTGTAATAAAAATAAAATTCAAATACAAATACAAAACCTATCTAAAAATACTGCCAAGCACATAAAGTATCTACGTGTGAAATTTCATTAAAAAATCGGCAATTTATAAGTTCATAGTGAACGAACTCACACAAAGCTCCCTATATAATAGAAGACATTGTAATAAAAATAAAATTCAAATACAAATACAAAACCTATCTAAAAATACTGCCAAGCACATAAAGTATCTACGTGTGAAATTTCATAAAAAATCGGCAATTTATAAGTTCATAGGGAATGAACTCACACAAAGCTCCCTATATAATAGTAGACATTGTAATAAAAATAAAATTCAAATACAAATACAAAACCTATCTAAAAATACTGCCAAGCACATAAAGTATCTACGTGTGAAATTTCATTAAAAAATCGGCAATTTATAAGTTCATAGGGAACGAACTCACACAAAGCTCCCTTTATAATAGTGGACATTGCAATAAAAATAAAATTCAAAATTTCCAGGGAAAGAAATCAGATGCAATAAAATGTGGTGATCTTTGCAATCCACCTTCACTGTTGAACATATTCTTAGCTGTAATTCTCGCTCGTTATGCAATCATACTAACTAGATTTTACAAGTAGGATAGAATGTTTGAAATTAATAAACATTTATTGACACATCCTTCCAGAAAATAAAAAACCTAACCGAATAAAAATGAAAATTGTTCACTAAAATTCCCCTCTCACATGCACACAAAATTGTTACCATTATACAAAAGAAAAGAAATTTAAAAGATAAAAATGTGTTGGTAAATCTTTCCATCTAAATATAGATTACCACCTATCTAACCCTAACCCTAACCACCTATAAAATTCAAAGTCTACTTTTTTTATTACTTATTAATTAATATTTTTCACTGGTTCTCGTCTCGATGACAAACACAGGAATAAGACAACAATTTCTCTCCAGAAATAAAAGCGAACAACTCCAAAAGGCGATGATTGCCAATGCATAAATCTGACTCATGAAACATCGAAGAGCCAGGCTTGTCATATGTATAGAGGACTAGTTACAGATCAAAGGAGTACTCTCTTGGAAAAAAAAAACAAAGAAATAAGACAATACAGGCACAATCAAAAAGGAGTTATTCAATTTCCAAAACCAAGTCGCCCATAAGTTCATACAGTCGTTGCAGCGAGAAACATTGGTATATAGACTACTTTTACACAAAGCATGCAATGAGTGTGGCAAGAAAGGCCATGGATGAACACCTTGCAGAAAGAAAGGATCTTAAATAGGTAACTGCTAACATTGTCAGCAAGGAATTGGATTTACAGCTGGATTCCAGTTCAGACCTGTCAGTCATCAACATACAAACATGGTAACGGTTGAAGAAACCAACCATGAGTAGAACTAACAAATCAGCAATGACAAGTGATAACAAAATTTAAGTGAGAACTGGTACTCCCTGTGGCACGGATCAAACAATTTAAACACTGGTATCAACCAATAAACAATTTCTGTCATAAGGTAGTAAATTCTACTGGGGCACAGCAATTAAAGAACGAGATAAAAGAGGAATTTCCAGAAGTTTTTTCATTGGACTAGGAAGATGTACCAAGGCTATAGCCAGATTTTAGATGAAGGAAATGCTCTATCCAATTTTGAGAAGCAAAACATCCCATTTGCTGCAGCTAAGAAAATTGACAGGAAACATGATCGGCTAGAAAGGCCTAGAGTACTATTGAAAGTAAGCACCAGTGAATGGGTTGTCCCTTCCATATACATTATGAAAAAGACCAACCAAATTCGTGTCTGTGCAGATTTTCTCATTGGCCGTAATTCGGGTCTGAAAGATTACTACTATCCCTTCCTCACACCAGAGGAGGTATTCAACAACTTCAACGGTGATATAATATTTTCTAAGGTGGATTTAAGTGACGTATATCTATATATCCCCATTGAGGAGGAATGTTCTAAACTCCTCTGCATTAATATTATTACACACAGGAGACTTTACAAGTTTCAGAGATTAACCCTTGGGGTCAAAAACGCACCTGCGACTTTACAGCAAGTGAATGATACCATGCTAGGTTGGCTTGACTTTGCATGTGCCTACTTGGATGATATCGTTATTGCCAGTAAATCGGCCGATGAGCATCCCAAACATATATATATATATATATATATATATATATATATATATATATATATATATGAAAAAAAAAAAGAATGCGAAAAGTATAAAAGCTTATAACTTTTCTTTATTCGTTTTCTATTGGTGACATACAAAATAATAATATTATGAAAAAAAATTTAAAAAATTTTTTTATAAGTACATAATTTTCGACCGATCCTTCAGTCTTCATCGGTGTAGTGAAAGTACGAGGATATATATATATATATATATATATATATATATATATATATATATCATAGGTACTTACATGGCAGAACTTTCATGTTATGAAGTAATCATAAGTCGTTACTGACGATTTTCGGATCCCAAAAAGGCCTACTGACATATACTGGTAATAGACTACTGAGATGGGGTACGATCCTACTGAATTATAACTTCATTTAGAAAGACATTCCTAACATGGGGACAGATGTTTAATTAATTTGTACTTCCACCACACAATTTCATAAACATAAGAGGTATTTTTATAGTTAAAACAAACAATTAGCCCAAAAAGAAATATGTGACAACTAAATATCACCAAATGCAAGAGAAGTTACTCTTCTGGCTAGCTGTTTTCTAGTGATTTATTTTGAAACGTTTATTTACTTTGAAAACAATAAGTACATTAGAACACAAATGGCTGATATGCAACATTCATTTGGAAAGTTCTTATAATCATTTAAAATCGAAAATGAAACAAAATATTTGTAAAAACTTAATAACTATTATGGTTGAATTTTGGCAAAGTTTTTGGGTACTTATGCACTTATATTACTGTGCTTAAATAATAACGTTATTATTTAGAAAGCCATTCTTTACATGGGGATGGAGTTTTGTAACTATTCTGTACTTTCACCTAACAATGATATCGTAAAACTCAAATTTAACTTGAAAATATGGTAAAAAAAACAAAACACTACCATCAATGCATAAGCACCAAGTTTTGTAAGGTCATCGATATTTTTGTCTCTTTTGTTTATTACATTGTTAGATGAAAGTGCATAATAGTTAACAACACATGCGCTCTAGTCACTTCTTTGCCCTAAAAAAATGCTAGTTATAGTGTTAACATTTACTGATATTTCTTCTACACTTAGTTTTTGCTAATCAGTGACGGCCAATAAATGAGTGCTCGGTCTATGTAAATTTTCTTAAAGAAACAGTCATTTCGAGAGTTCCGATAATCACTTAAAAATCGAAAATTAAACAAAATGTTTGGTAAAAACCTTATTAATAAATGAACTACGGTTACATTTTGGTAAAGTTCTGGATACTTATGCACTTATGTTACCGTGCTAAAATAATAGGCTTATTATTTAGAAAGCAATTCTTAACATGGGGAGATTTGTAACCATTCTGTTCTTTCACCTAACAACGATATCGTAAAACTTGAATTTAACTTGAAAATACTGTTTGTAAAAAAAATGAGAACATTGTAACATAAGTGTATAAGTACAAAGTTTTGTTATGCCCACGATATTTTTACAGTATCTTTTGCTGATGAAATTGTTAGATGAAAGCACAGAATAGACAGAGTAGGTTTTTTTTGTTTTTATTTTACTATTTAAACAAATACCGAAAAAACAGTTTTTGTACTAAGTTGTCTAACAATTCGGTCAACGTCGAATGAAATTATTTTGCTTATATTAAACGTTATTATTTTCTTAGAAGTTATATAACATTTACTAAAAATAAGCACATTTTTTTATAAAAATATAAATTTCACGTCGAATAATATATTTTAGAGATTCATACTTTTTTATTCACGTTTATTAAAAAGCATGAAAAAAATTTTTTTTTTTGATTGAATTGCATTAAAAATGTAGTGTTTAATGCTTAAGATTATTTTCAGAATCAATATTTCGGAGGCGGGTTGGAAAATATTTTTATTGGATTGCAGTAAAAATAAACTTATTTTTATGTTTAAGATTATTATTATAAAAAGTTATTGAAAAGAAGTTAAAAGTGTGAAAAAAAAAAAATCTTACTTTCATTCCAGGAATTCAATACGAAAAAAAGAAAATCAGGATGAATTCGTTTTCTTTTGTGTTCAAAACAGACAGTTTGTTTTGTTTGTTTGTTAGCATTTCTGTAGTAAATTGATAAAACTTTGTTTCGTGTGTTCAATTCATTGACATAAAATGTATGAAAATATAAAAGAATCAAAATTAAAATATGAAAAACACAATTATAACGTAAAATTATTTAAAGAAAAAAATCAACTGCTAAAGAAAAATGGATTTAGGTCAATTGTAACACGGTGTAATCATTATTCCGTTCCTTGTGTAAAAATGTCCGTTCATTAATTGTGTGTCGAATTGTTTTCTTATTAAATTAAGTTTATATGTTTTTCACTTTTGTGTGTGCAATTTATTAAAATGCAAGATATAAAAATAAATGAAGATAAAAAAAAAACAAAAAAAAACAGGGCAGTCTTGTAGTTACGCCCGGCAAAGTCGAAACTAAGTTCGACAACTCTAAAAGTGTCACATACACTGTCAAATCACAATATTACGAATTATTGGATATCCGAATTATTAAAGTTTTTGGTAATCTTGAAGATTCGTCTTCCTTTCTTTACAAAGCCATTTGGTGGAAGTGACGTTCGACATATTTTTAGCTAGCTTTCAATAATGCCCTCCTCTTATATTTAATTTCAATAAATCGCCACACAATAGAAATACTGAAGAACAAACAAAAAAAGGGGGGGCTGATTTGTCAAAGCAGAATTCCGTTAGCTGACCATAACCATTAATAAAAGTCATTTCTGCTCAAATTATATGTTCATCGTTTGTTGTGTGTATGTGTGTGTGTGTGTGTGTGTGTGTGTGTGTGTGTGTGTTTTACTTTGTACACAGTGTGCTTTATCCGGAGACACTATACTGAAATGAAAGTGTAGCACCTGTTTTTGTTTTATCTACTCGTACATGCAATGTTTTGCGTTATCATTTTCCGGCAAATTAAGGTACACTTTGCTTCGTTGAATGAAGTGTATTTTCGGACAAGTCTCATGCGTTGCATGATCCCATGTATTAACTTCTCCTTTGAGACGGAGGTTGCTAAGTGCCAATAGTTAAAGTATTGTTAGAGATAATAGGAAGGGTGATGATTAAGGAATAGGAGAAAAATATAAGATAAAATCCTGCACGTACCCCAGGGCCCATAACTCTCGTAGCACTAGAGGTTATCTCCCTTTAATGATTTCGTTTCTATTATTTATACTACAATGCTTTCTTTAATAATAAGTTAAAAAAAACTATGTTTGTCTTTAGATTTTAGTGGTTGCTTTCTCGCTTGTGACTTTTATCTTCAAATGAAGAGCAATCGAATGAAATGGTTGATGGCTTAAGGATTTTTTTTTTTTTTTTGAGAAGAAGCTGAAATTTCTTGTCGTTTAGTGTGACCGTAAATCGGTAATCTCCAAAAATACCGTTAGGGCTTACAACATGGCCGCCAGAAGAGTCACGTGATCCGGTTGATCCAAAACATGAATCGTGCAAATGGAAAACGCAGCCTTGAAGGCAAACTTTGACAAACAATCACAATTTGTTTGTATTTCATTTTTTGTTGATATAATGTTGTTATAAAAATAGGCAAACTTTGAGAAACAATCTTAGGTTGTTTTTAGTTAAAACAGTGTTTATAAAAAGTATTTTATTCAGAACAAACAAGTGGTCGTGGTCGACGGAACGCAATTGAACCATGACAATTCCTGGAATTGAACCACGACGATTCCTGAAATTGGAACTGCTACCTACCTCAGAGAATCACAAAAATATCAATGGCCCTTAACGTATCACCCTTGTTCCTCGTTCCTCGTGTTAACCTAAGATTGTTTCTCAAAGTTTGCCTATTTTTATAACAACATTATATCAACAAAAAATTAAATACAAACAAATTGTGATTGTTTGTCAAAGTTTGCCTTCAAGGCTGCGTTTTCCATTTGCACGATTCATGTTTTGGATCAACCGGATCACGTGACTCTTCTGGCGGCCATGTTGTAAGCCCTAACGGTATTTTTGGAGATTACCCAACAGACATTGAGTTGGGTTAGTAATATGTGAGAGCCTTTGTAGTATGGTCGATTGTTCTTTCATTTAAGACGATTTTAAAAGTTGTTGTTGTTGTTTTTATTATTAGTAGTAGTCATAGTAGTAGTAGATTTTCATCGGACATATTTTGTATTTATAGCCTAATGAATTTCTTTTTTTATTATTTATTATACTAAAAATAAACTTATCTTTATGTTCAAATCTAAATGTAAGTACGAATATATTTTTAGATTATCCTTTATCTATTATTATTATTATTATTATTATTATTATTATTATTATTATTATTATTATTATTATTATAATAATAATAATAATAATAATAATATTTTCTATAGCCTCAAACCCTCTTATCAAAACATGGGACACGTTGGGTCGACACGGCCTTGCATAATTTGACCCGAATTCTCGGGATTTCCCGTCAAATATGGATCAGGCAAGACCGACAATCATCGGTGTCAGCCGAGCGTTGTAACAGACGCAAACGAATGAAAAAAATAAAATAAAATAAAAATACAAATTCAAATAATAAAAAATAATTAAAAAAAAAACTACCTTGATAAATGAAAACCTTTATTTATTTATTTTAGTATTTATTTATTTATTTATTTTTTTGCAAAATATTTATCAACAGAAAGTTTGTTTTTTTTTTCTTCAAGAAAAGATTTTTTTAGCCGTATAATTGTTAGGTGTAAGTACCAAGTTTTTTTTCTTCTTTATAACCGTATTTTTGTTCTTGTTTTTTTTTTTTCAATACTTTTTGTTCAGTCAAGTTTTATTTTTGGTGGCGGGGGTCCACAGAAATTTAAAAAAAAAAATTTTTTTTTTTCAAAAAAACTTGAGATTTGTTAATTACAGGCGGAAGAACTTTCTTGAGATGATGACTTAGGAATATTTTACTTCGGTCGACTGTTTAACGGCTATGGACGGCAAAGATGGAGGAGATGGAGTAAAGGAAATATTTTTTAGGGTTGCCATTTCGAATGCCCATAAATAAATGACCTTTACTATTGTTGGAATCTCCAACTTGGATCTGTGCACAAGGATATCTGTTACAATATTAAGATTATAATAGGGTAATTATTTATTTCCGTTTTAATTTACAAAATTAAAAAGAAAAATTTGGCACAAGGCCGAACATGGGGGCAGGAGAGATGACAGTCTTCACTGACTAATGCTGACTAATCTAACCTAACTAGTTCCTACTTTCACTCTACTTTCACCACAATACCACATTCATACTATACATCCATCAGCATATAAATCCTCCAATACTCACCATAAGAACATCATACTATGGTAACCTAATTAAAACCCATATGAAAAAAATGGGGTTTGGGATATAAAAATTTCATACAATATAAAAATTAATTATGTACAATGTTAGTAACAAAAGACCCCTCCCCCGCTGTTACTAAACTGTGGCAGTCGAAAGTTGATTTGCCAGTCGAAAGGGTGATGCGGGCCCGCTCACTTTATTATCAACACCTCTTACGAAAACTTCAAAAGGGAACCTGCATCTCTGGCTAATCAAGCGATCTGTCACCTAATTGGGGAGGGGAATGAAGCTAAAAAAACAAACAAAAAAAAACAGGACAAACTAAAAACGGGGCCTAATGAGAACTATCACACACTAGCTAGGTTAGTCTAAAACGTGGCCTACTCTGGACTAAAACGATCGTTTCTGCTACTCAAAATTATTTTTCCTAAGGCACATCCAAGAACCAGTCAAGACTTGCTTCCCTCACCCGATACACATGCGCAACTGGCACCCACCTTTCAACAAAGTCTGATGAAGAGAGTCTAACTCTCTCGGCCTTGATACGAACCTTCAATTGATAACGGAAGATTCGTATAAGGTCGAGGGGAGCGAAGTCCTCAGATCCATAAACCACTCTTATCCGTGTGTTCCAAATCACAGCTCTCATAACTGCTAGAAAGGTCAAATAATTCTTTTCAAAGCCTATCTGTTGTCAGTGCCCAATTGCTACAAACATTGCTAGGAACCAAAGTTAATGATGATATATTCAGTATGTGAACCATGAGACCTGTAATAAATTCAATTAGCGGAACCACGATGCAGCAATAAACGAAGGCGTGACATAAAGTCTCGACCTCAACGCCGCACCGTTTACAAATAGGCGAAACTGCCAAGCCAGCTGAGTAAAGTCTCTTACTGACCCAGAGAGCATCTCAAATTACTAGTCAGGCCAGGGAGGCGTCATCGTTAATGAGACACCCCGACCCAGGCACCCAAGGCCAAATTGAGCAAAGAGAGCCCTTCACCGATAACATCCCTTTCGGATCCCCTCACTAAAACCCGATATAATGCCTTTTGGGACAACATCAGAGTGTTAGAGAGGCTTTCCTTCACTCTTAAGAGAAACTTCAGCGAGCGCTGGCACTCACGATAGAAGGGGCATTCACCTCGGGGCAACCTGTGTGCCTCCCCCTCGGACTTGTGCAACCCATCTCAAAGACGGAAAGGCTTTCTTGGTGTCCTTCATCCAGAAGCCCCCATTTTCCCTACTTTGTGTGCACATTCGATCTAGGTAGTAGAGCCGTAGTGTGTGGAGCCGAATCTCCACGTTTGGCATACCTAGACTGCCTTCAGAAGGATGTAGATAGCAGATATAACGATGGACTATAGGGGCCTTTCCAAGTCATAAAAAGTTGAAAAGGGTCCTTTGCAAATATAGCAGTGTATCTGATGGGATTGGAAGCACTGATAGATGATAAATGAAGATTGTATAGATGTGGGTATTACACACGTCCGCGCTCCCCTTTAATGAAAGGTTTCTACTGATCCACAGCGCGACTGCGGACCATACCACTTTCATAACCTCCAGCTGGAGGTCAGGACCAAACCAGACATCGAGTATCTTGCAAGGCCCATCGCTCCAACTAAAGGGTCCCTGAAATGGCATACCCCTCCAGGCACCGATACGCAAACCCGAAGACTTGTCACAGTTAATTTTGTTTCAGACAATCTGATTTCTACACTGACACCACTAATCTCAGCATTGCTCGTTACAAGCACTGTTACATTGTCGGCATAGGCAGAATACTTTACCTGAGCATGCGCACATGGCAAAGCAATTCCGCATAGGACTGGATTCGCCCTTAGCCTGCGCAAAAAAGGCTCGATCACAAGCACATACAGCATGGGTGATAATGGACACTCCTGACGAATTGATCGTGACAAACTGAAGGGTCTCGACCTCTTCCCATTCACTTTTACCATCACCGCGGGGTTAGCATAGAGAAGATGAACCCACGAGAGAAATTGCGGGCCAAAATCGGCCGCCGACAAAACAGTCCCCAAGTACCGATGGTCAACCCTATCGAAGGCTTTGAGCTGATCTAAATTGATCAGCATAGCCTCAGTGTCGATTTTTTTCTATCATCAAGCATATCGTGTGTAAGTTGTCCTGGATTGTTCTGCCCTTCATGGCACGCGTTTGCTCAGAGCTAATGAGATGAGCCAGGATAAGCTGCAGACGATTTGCGAGAATATTGGCCAAAATCTTAAACTCAGCGTTAAGCATTATTAAGGGGCAATAATTACCTAACCCATCCCCACCATCTTTGTTTTTGCGAACAAGCTTTATCACACCCATGGTAAAGTACTTGGGGATTGAGCCGTTCCTAAACTATGAGTTAAATAAAACCATCAGCAACGGAACAAAGATGGGCGACAACCTTAAATACATAAATAAATGGTTCATAAGGCAGACCATCAATACCCGGTGCCTTATTAAGGCCGACCTGCTTTAAGGCTTTAATGACTTCATCCTCCATTTTGTCACCTTCGCACCTAGTCGCTTCGGTCATCGAAAGACGAGAAAAGTCAGCCAAATAGGTGTCGAACTGTTCTAATGACAGACTGGGTTCCATGGAAAAAAGCCCATGGAAATGAGATCTAAACGCCTCCAGCACACCCTGGTTTTTGGTCATGGTACCCCTGTCCGGCAATGTGACACGAGCGATTTGCCTATAAGCAGCTTGCCGTAATTCCTCTGCACGCAGTTCAGCGGCCATGTTTGTTGCTTCCTGGGGCATTCTTTTTAACCTAACCCTAATCACTAAAGCTTGGTGCTCCTTTTCAGTAAGGGAGATAAGCTGAGCCTTAATTATATTAATGCTAGCACTATCCCCTCCTCCACCGCCCGATCTATTCTAGACTATAGTGTCACTTTAACTGCCATAGAATATAGGTTAAGTCTTTTGCTAAAGTTGGCAGAAAAGGACCTAATGGCTTCCTTAATTTTTACCCACCACTTATTCCCAATAATAGACCCCGTCATTTCCTGCTGTAGGGTTAGTAATAGCCCATCACGGAAGCCCGCCACATCGAGCAACGATGTGCTGAGCTTCCAATAACCGGCTAATCTAGGCTTAGGCCTATCTAAGTTTACCTGTACACGAACAGGGTTCGAGGCTATCTGTACAACTAAACAGCAAATCTGCCCATTTTTATTCATGCCTGTTATAATTCATAGCAGAATCGGTACTTGTACAGTTTAATGAGGACATTAAAAATGAAAATCGCACTCGGAAAGACACGCATTTATTTAAATATATTACTTTTGGATTTAATTTATTCATCCGCTTCAGTCATCTTTGTTTGATTGCCACCACCTTTTTGCATTTTATTTTCACTTTTATTATTTTGAGTTTGCGGGACTAACACTGACACCCGCAACAGACAATTATTTTTTATACTCTCATAAACATATTTATTGTAGAAATACAAATAAAATCTTTTCATTTTTTTATTTTATCATTTAAATAAAGACTAAGCGTATTTGGAAATTCGGTAAATTTGTTAACTTATATGGAACGGCTCATCAAAACTTGTTTATGTTAGACTTGAGGACAACCATATTGTAGTCAGCTGAAAAGAAGGAAAACGGAAGACACTTCCATAGGCGTGCAGTTCTAAAAAAGAAGTTTTGCTCATGGAATCTACGTTTAGGTTTAGGCACAGATAAAGAGTAGGGGAAATTATTGATAGTGTTTTCTGCTAGACGGGTGTTTCTTGTGAAAGTGTGGCAAGGGGGGACTATAGATTGTTGCTCAACCATGAAAATAACGATAAAGCAAAGACAAACTAGCAATATCTCTTCTGTGGGAAATAGGTTATAGGAAAGAAAAAAAGGACATCCCCTACAAGGCTACGAAGTCCATTTTGAACTCTATCAAGGCAGATTAAGTCCTTTCTAGCAGCTCCTGTCCAGATGTGGCAACAGTACTCCATCCTTGGACGTACCTGGCTCTTATATAGATAGAGAATTGCATCAGCAGTGAGATATCTACTGGATCGATAGAAGGATCCCACTATTTATCCAGCGGCCTTGGCAACTGATTTAATGTATGTGTTCCATTTAAGATCATTAGTAAAGGTCTTGTCAAAACTGTAATGATAGCGCTGCTCTTTTGTTTCGGTAACTTTTATATAGACTCTTTCATTCTGGTTTCGTGATCTAACTTTTGCATGCACTCACGCATGCGCATAGCAATTAATCAATAAAATGAGGCGCCATTATTCAGTTTACTTCTTTCGAACCAAACACACGTGTTCCAATCTTATTCTTACACATCCATGCATAACACCGTATGACGTGGTAGTATGGTATTATTACCATACATTAACATGGGTACTAATTAGAGATCACCATTTCGGTAGGCTCCCACTTCGGGGCGCCTCCGATAACAGGGAGAACTGGATCGCTGAAATAGAAAGAAATACTGGTAAAAGAAGACATTGTCTTCTTATAAACATGAGGACGTGTAACGCGACTTTGTTATGAATTCATGAGGTTTTATATATCCAATATATATGTGTGTTTTCCCGAAACTCGGGTTACAAAAAAAGACAGTGCATTTTGTAAAGTCTGTATTAATATCCAATGCTCCTCTTGGTTACCTAACGGAAGCTGAGTAGTGAGGCGTGTGTTCTGTCTCTAGTCGCCGTAGAAGTAAGGACGTTTCTTTCACTCGAATGTCCCACGTAAACCGTTCTCGCTTTTCATTGGCTGGAACCTCTGATGACGTATTAGAAGAAAGGAAGGAAAAGAGAAAAGAGTAGGGAGAAAGAGAGAACTAAGGTGAGAATACAGCCTAGTCTCGTAGTAGCAGCTCGCTACAGTAGCAAGCGGTATTATTATACAACACACAATCTTATGACGTCACAGACAATTAAAAAAAAGAAAGGTAAAACAGCGAGTAAAAAAAAACAACAACAAAAAACGAATTTTTTAATCTTTCGCACGCTGAACGAATTTTTTTTTTAACCTCCCACGCCACACAAATTGTCTGTACCTTTTTTCTTCACACTTTCTTATCGTAATGGCCACAATTTCATTACAAGTCCCTAGTTTTGATTGGGGCTCGACATGTATTGTCGAATCATTCAAACAATTTCGACAACGAATCGAACTTTACTTCACCATCAAAGCGACGAAACACGAGGATAAAGTCCCTTTAATACTTCTCGTGACGGTGAAGAAGGTTTACGCCGGTATAATAGTTGGTCGATGTCGGATGATGATGATCGCAAGGATCCACAAATAATATTTGCTGCATTTTTGGAGCAGCTAGAACCGGCAACAAATAACCGCGTTTGTAGACTGGAACTCGGAAAATACCAGCAGAGACCAAATGAAACAACAGACATCTTCGACTGTTGTCGACTGTTGGTAAAGAAATATGATTTCAGTGCCGACGAATTAAACGATCGCCTTGTCGAGTTACTAATTGCCAGCACACGAATACCCGAACTGCAAAAGAAACTGTTAAACAAACCGAAGGGTTACAGAATCGAGGAAGCTGTTAGATTAACCCATTCACACAAGGCTTCAGCAGTTTATGTCATCCAGCTCCACCACTTACAGGAATTACCACAGATAGCCGCAATAAGCTTTGGTACACACCAGTGGCAAGGGATTGACCGATAACGCGGACAAACCTGCAAAAATTGTGGACGCAGTCACCATTTTGGTAAAGAACACTGCCCTGCCAAAAATGATATATGCCACACATTTGGCAAAACAGGTCACTGGGCTACAGTTTGCATCTCAGGGAAGCACAAAACCAAGAGACAACGAGGAAGGCCCTGGCATAACAGTCATAACCAACAACGGGAGTTTGGCAAGAAAATAAACAGCGTCGCCAAACACGATGACCTAGCTATGACTGACATAGGCACGGCAATGGAGAACCTCACCTTTAGCTCCATCATAACTAACAGCGGAAAGTCAGCAAACATGAAAGATCCTCGAAATGAGGCATTTGTTGATCTAAGCATCAAGCTAAAGAACCACACAGGCACTCATACCTTCAACCTGAAAGTAGATACAGGGGCACAAGCAAATATATTGCCTATTTGCATATTCCGCAACATGTACCCTAGCAGTATAGGCGAAGCTGGAAACCCAGTGCCCAGGTCACTCACCTTAACACAATGTCTGTTAGCAGCCTACAACAATACCAGGATAAACTGTTATGGCACCACAACTTTTAGGTGCAAGTATAAAAACTCGCCATGGCTGGATACTCAATTCTATGTGGTTGATGTACCAGGAGCAGCCATATTGGGCATGCCAACATCAGTGGCTCTTAGGGTAGTGACAATGAACTGTGCCATCTCAGCCCAGTACCAACCCATCAATAATGTAGCTGACCTAATGCATCGATACCCTGAGAGCTTTGACCATATTGGTGAATTTCGGAACACTCATTGATTGTTATCAACCCCAATGCACCATGCCACATAAACCCACCGAGAAGGACACCTATAGCCATGCGCGGAAAAATCAAATCGGAACTCAACAAGATGGAATCGCAAGGAGCCATTCGACGCATCAACCAACCCACAAAATGGGTAAGCTCTCTGACTTATGTCACCAAATGTGACAACAATTAGGGTTTGCTTAGACACACGACACGAGCGCTAAACAAAGCTCTCATACGGCCATACCACCAAATTCCAACTGTCGAGGAGCTCAACCACCGATTTGCAGGAGCAAAATTCTTCTCAAAGTCGGACGCTAAGTCTGGGTATTGGTCTATAAAGCTCGATCCCGAAAGTCAGCCACTAACAACTTTCCAAACACCATTTGGAAGGTATTGTTTTGAACGACTGCCATTCGGTTTGTGTGTCAGTCAGGACATCTACCAACTCGAGATGGACAGAATACTCGGGAAATGCACTGGTGCTTGTGGTATAGCTGACGATATCACCATATATGGGTCGACAGAGCAGGAACATGACGAAAACCTAAGGCGTTTCATGAAGGTCACTACAGAAGAAGACCTTACCTTGAACTTGGAGAGGTGCAAGATCAAATGCCGTGAAATATCTTTTTTTGGAAACCTGTACACAAACACCGGACTAAAACCAGACCCGGGGAAGGTACGTGACCTACAGAAAATGCCTGAACCACATAACAAGACGGAACTTGTCTCGTTTTGTCAAGGACTTCAGTTCCAAGACAGCAGTTTTGCGTGACCTATTACGCAAGGACTCTGCTTTCCAGTGGGAACCACACCATAAGGAAGCTTTCAAAAAGATACAAAGTGAAGTATCTGAAACGTCCCTGCTCCAATATTTTGACCCTAAAAACAATATACATGCACTGTGATGCGAGTTTACATGGAATCAGTGCAGACTGCAGCTCTGATACAACCAGATGAGGATGGCAATCTATCGCCTGTCACATATGCTAGCAAGAGCCTCACACAGACAGAACAGCATGTATCGAACGTGAGCTACTGACCATCATATTTGGCACACAAAGGTTCCATACATACGTCTATGACCACCATTTCCAAGTCGTCACTGACCACAACCCCCTCACTATGATCACCGACAAACCGCTCACCTCAGCCCCGGCACGTCTGCAAAGAATGCTAATAAAACTCCAAGGATATAAGTTCAGGCTCACATATAACAAGGAATCTGACAGCATCTTGGCTGATGGATTATCGCGCCTACCACCACCTTGTAATGCGGACCCTATCGAACTTGATGTCCGGATTAATACAGTTCGTTTTTCTACTAATTACATCGAAAAGCTAAGATAGTGTACAACAGCGAATCCTCTGCTTAACCAGCTGAGAGAGACCATCATCACGGGATGCCTACTGACACTAGATTGTTCTGGTGCCTAAGAGATCAGCTCTCAATTGATGATAGTCTTATCCTCAAAGAACAACAAATCGTCATCCCCCAGACACTTCAAAAAGACATATTAGAACAACTACATGCTGCTCATTTAGGACAAGAGAAAACAAAACTCCTTGCCAAGGACACTGTTCATTGGTAAACATAAACAAAGACATTGAACAGTTCACAAAGTCATGCAGTATCTATCAACAGCGTCAGCCTTCCCAAATGCAAGAGCCGCTAATGCAACATGACATCCCAACAAAGGCATGGGACGTAGTTAGCACAGACCTGCTTGATCTCCATGGAAGTCAATGGTTGATCGTATCTGACTATTACTCAAAGTATCCTATAGTCAAACGCCTACCTAATCATTCACCAAGCAGTGTCATAGTGAACATCACACGCCAAATCTTCTCAGAGTTTGGCATACCATCAAAGATAGTCAGCGATAACGGACCACACTTTTCAAGTCATCTCTACCACAAATTCGCCAAAGAATGGGGCTTCCATCATGAGACCACGTCACCTCAGAGACCACAAGGGAATGGCTTCATAGAACCTCAAATAAGGACTATCAAGAATATTCTCAAGAAAGCCAAACAGTCGGGAACAACTCCTGAGATCGCACTGCTGCACTGGCGTTGCACCCCAATATAAAGTGTCATACCAAGTCCTGCACAACTACTCATGGGTTAACGAATCCAATCTCCACTGATCACCAAAATCAGAAACGACAACCATGATCAGGATCAGATATAAAGCGCATTCCAACAAGGCAGCAGAACCAGAAGAGGTATTTTGACCGACATGCACTTAAGGAAGATCTACCACCCCTATACCATGGTCAACGGGTAAGGGTACAAAATCCTGTGACTGGAAGCTGGGACCCAGCGACTGCAGTATCCCAGGTAGATGGTCACCGCTCCTATCTCCTGGAGGATGTCAATGGGAATGTGCAGCGAAGAAACTGACAACACGTAAGAAGTATTCCAGTGACGCCTACCCCACAAATGTCACAAGACCTCCCCAACACAGCTCCACAAAAATTAGGCCTCCCCAAGACGAGAGCCATTCATTTCAATTGATGCCTGATGGAGATCAGAACATAAATGATGTATAGATAGAAGCTTGGTTTTAGATGCATTAAAAGTGACCAGCCACGTCTTTCCCCATTGTACCACATGCTCAAGATCAGAGGAGAGAAAATAAGAGAGAACTTGGTCGTTTACGGTGTTTGATGTGCTACCATAGATAGTAGTGTCATCAGCATAAATGTCTATGAATGGTGTAAGAATGTAATTTGGAAGACCATTAATGTAGATCAGGAAGAGAGTTGGGCCCAGGATGGACCCCTGAGGAACTCCAACATTAATACTGAGAGCTGATTTCTGCCCATCAACTACTACTCTTATGAACTTTGGACTACTGTTTTCATTTTGGATGTTAACAGTAATTTGACTAATCCAAATAATGAAATGTTCAGTTTTCAACCTTCTTAACATGGGTAGAATACAGTGTTTTTAACTATTCTGTACTTTCACCTGATAATTTGATAAGAAAATATGTATAACTTGAATTTAACTCTAAATTATTATTTTAAAAGATAGCACGGTTATATACGTGCATAACCACCCCCTGATTTTTATACCTTAATTTTTTTTTCATTTTTTTTTTTTTATTAATTGGACAGACAGAAGTGAAATTTACAAAAAAAATCTCCACAAAACATGATTATTGACAAACATAATCTACACTTGATAGGAAACCAATTTGGCGTAGACTCTAGTCGCCTATTCTTCTGCATTGTTATTCTTTAATTATTTTCTACTAAGGATTGACAAATATAATCTAAACTTGATATAAAGACTATTCAGCATACTTGACTAATGAACGGACATTTTTACACGAGGAACAAAATAATGATTACACCGTTTAATGATGACCTAAATTCCTTGTTCTTTAGCAATGGATTTTCTATTTAAATAATTTCACGTTTAAATCGTGTTTTTCATGTTTTAATTTTGATTCTTCTATATTTTCACATGTTTTTTTTTTTTCTTAATGAATTGGACACACAAAAAAGTTGTATCAATTAACTAACGAAATCCTAACAAACAAAACAAATTTTCTGTTTTGAGCACAAAAGAAAGATAAACGAATTCGTCCCGATTTTTTTTTTTTTTTTTTTTTTTCGTATTGAATGCCAGGAATTAAAGGTAAGTTATTATTATTGCTATTTTTTATTTTTTTAAATCTTTATACACTTTTAAAATATTTACGTATATTTTACTGTTCTGTGTCTGGATACATATACATTTCATGCAAACCCCGACAGAAAAATAAACTCATTTCAAAACAATTTCCGGTACTTGTACAGTTTAATCAAGACATTTAAAAAAATGTAAATATCGAAAAAAAAAAAAAAAATTATATTGTACGTATTCGTTTTGGTATGAAGATCTCCGAAAAAAAATTTCAGTTAATTTGTTCGAGTAGTTTTTTTTTTTTTTTTTTTTTTTTTTTACAGCAGAGAAACACGTTTTTATGAGAGCGCGTTGAAGGCAGATATCTTGGATTTGTTTTAAATTTTTGTTTGAATTATAGAAACGACATGGGGAGATAACTCCAGTTAAAGCTCCGACACTTCCTCCCCATCTTTAATACTAACTTTTCTTCCTAAAAATCGAACCTTTTGCTCGGTATCATAACAAATTGTTTTTTTTTTCGCTGTAAATAAAAACTACTTGATGAAATTAAGTGAATTTTTTTTTTTTTTTTTTTTTTTTTGGAGAACTTCGTTCCATAACAGATACGTACAATTTAAAGTTTTTTCGATATTTTCTTTTTTTAATGTCTGGACTAAACTGTACAAGTACCCAATTTCTAAACAATCAAAAGACTAAAACATATTTTACATACAAATTTATTGACAAACTTGAAAAATGTTTAAATAAGAAAAAAATGTAAACAAATGGTTTTTATTAGTTCATGATTCTGTGAAGAGTTAACACATTTAATCAATTAACGTTTAATTTGAAAACAAACACTTAATATGAAAACAACCACTTAATATGAAAACAGGCAACCTAATTAGAAGGTTTGTGGAAGCCTGTCCTAGTCTCACACAAAAACACGCGTTCACATCTCAAGCCATATTTCTTGTCATATACATACGCGCACATGTACACACAAGTAGATATATTCACATTCGCGTACATACACTCACATTCACGTATATACACACACACGCTAACGTACACACATATACGCACACATACGCGTACATGTACAACGTCACTTCCCTTTCAAAGGAAATCCACACATGCTCAAAAGACCACCGGAAACGAATATAAAAGAAAGAGCAATAAGTTGCTTCCTCCTTTTTCGACTTAGCTCCTGAGCTGAGCGGTCGTCGAACCATCGCCCCCCCCTTTCGGGGTGGCCTGCGCACGTCACGTCCTTGCTACTGTATATATGGGGGCATGAGTCAACAGACAGTACGTACACCTTACACGTTTTCTATCTCCATGGCCTAAATTGACTTTTTCTCATTTTCTCTCTCTCTCTCTTTTTTTTTTTTTTTTTTTTTTTTTTTACACAGAGATCACCACTTATCAAGGCCCGGAAGCCACTCAGGGATAAGGGTTATTGCAAGTACATTACGTTAGTGAGGAGATTTGATGAAGTGTTTACTTAAGGGGGCGGTTCATTAGGAATTTGTTAACATTAGACTTGAAGACATCCAAGTTGTAGTCCGGAGGGAAGCAGGCAGACGGAACAGAGTTCCACAGGCATGCAGTTCTAAGAAAGAAGCTTTGTTCATGAAATCCGCGTTTTGATTTAGGCACAGATATAGAGTGGGGGAAATTTTTCACAGTGGATTCAGCTAGACTACCAGGTCTCTCTCTCTATATACTACAATAGACTTTCCTTCTCACAGTAAACAGTGAGAGACGCACGCCAAACTAAACACGTGTAGTACCCTTTTCTTACATTTGTTTCTTCACAAAATAAATCCTAGTTTGTTTAATTCAAGTAAACGCATTGTTCGTTTCTTCCTCAAAGCAATTCATTTTTCCTTTTTCAAATGATTTCTCCTATTTTATACGACTGGGGGATATATATAATCTATCCACCTGTCCGCTACAGGTTCAAGTCTGGAATCATGAGTAAAGGTAATCGTAAGTTTGATTGAATCGGGTTTGATAACAATAACTTGCAAGTTTCATAATGTAATCACGTGGTTTAATTTCAAATCTTCGCAATTTTTATATG
>NC_136500.1:130132945-130375445 GCF_053919585.1 Euprymna scolopes | reverse complement strand
CCTAGACAGTTTAAATGCTTCCAAATTATAGGAAAGCTATGTCTGAACTTTAATAAACACATAATCGGTTGTTTTAAAGTTTTTAATCAGTGTATAAAGAAAGAATGTCAGTCAATCGTAATTTTTTAAAGAAAAGTAACTCATTTAATGCAAACAGAATTTTATCTATTGTAAAATTAAACCAACATATGATCAATGTTTTTAAATTAAAATAAGAAAACAAAATACGTTTAATCATTGTAAAACTTCATTCTGCATTATTTCTTTGCAAAAACGATGTTGACTGCAAAAGTATAGACGCAATCGGTTTTTATTTTTTATTTAGGGTATAAAGAAAACAATATTGTCGGGTTTGTCTACGTTTTTTTTTTATTTTTGTAAAAAATTTTATTCAGGTTTATGTAGCTGTTGAGCAAGGAAGAAGAAATCAAATATTTTAGACAGTTTATAGGCTTCCAAATCACACAGAAGTCAAGTGTCGACTTTAATAATCATGTAATCAGTTGTTTTAAAGTTTTCAATCAGTCCATAAAGAAAGAATGTTAGTCAATCGTAATGTCACAACAAAGCAACACGCTTAATGTGAACAGAAGGTTGTCTACTGTAAAAATAAACAAACATTTTATTTTTAGTCTTCAAAGTTATGAAAGTGAAATAATGAAAGAAAACCCAAGCAATCAGTGTAAGACTTTATCATGCATGCTTTGCGAGAACAATGTCCACATGTCTACTGTATAATTGTAGACATAATTGTGTTTTCTACTTTTTTTATAAGTAGGGTATAAAGAAAGAATGTTAGTCCAGTTTATGTAATAAAAGTAGAAAAGGTATGCAAACAGAAGTTTATCTGATGTAAAATTAAGCTAACATTTTACTGGTAATAATAAAGCTGAACTCATTTAAGCATTAGAAGATGCAGTCGTGTTTATGTATTTTTAGTTAGCGTAAGAATTCAAACGTTTTTGACAGATTAAAAGCGGCCAAAACACACAAAATCCGGGTATGTATTTTTTATGTACGGTAAAAATTCAAATATTTTATCAAAGCACTCTAAATCCCCACTTTAATCGGTTATTGTAAATTTTATAAGCACCATATATGGAAAGAATTTAGGAAAAAAGAAAAAAACAATTAGTTTGTTTTAGGTTATATTGAATGCATGTTTGATAAGGGCTTGCCTGTTTGTTTAATGAAGAGTTGTATTCCAGAATAAATACAACGCTAATGAGATTTGACGGAACTTAATCAGAGAGAAAATATTATTTTTGGAAATGGAAAGGTAATGGTGTGTGTATGACTTTATGAGTCAGTTACGATGTTTGACAAGACAGTATATGTATAATGTGTATAATAGTTCCTGGTGTGGGCTAGTGGTAGTATCAGGACTTCAGTTTTAGAGGGAAAAGCAGTAACTACTTACCTAAATATATGGGCGATTGTGGTGATGTTTCTCCTAGAATGTACTACAGGATTTTATTATATTAGATAAATGTGTATATAACGGCGGATAATGGTGGATAATAGTTTAGACATAATAAATTTGTTTGTCGCATCTATTATTGCAAACCTACGTTAATTAGTCCAGAGAGGAATTTCTGCAATCAATATATATATATATATATATATATATATATATATATATATATATATATAGTGGAAATGGTAATTAATAAAAACTGAAGAAAGTGGTCAATACTGTTGTAGAGAAAATATGCGTTTTATTTTTTATTACTATATCTTTCTGTTAAGTTACATTATTGTTTCAGATACTCGGCCGTTTTTTGGCTGTCTGTAGCTTCCTCAGACTTTTACAGAAATTTCTGTAAAAATCTGAGGAAGCTACAGACGGCCAAAAAAAACGTCCGACTGGCTGAAACAATAATGTAACTTAACAGAAAGAGACGGTAATAAAAAATAAAACTTATATATATGCTTCTTTTCTAACCCCGGTGAAAATCAGAACAAAATGATGTATATTATTTCAACTAGACATTATCTTAAGCAACACCTATATCGGCTGGTTCAAGTAGACTATGTCTTAAGCAAAACACTGGTTATGTATTATGTTAGAAATATCTGTCTCATGACTTCTTAGATTAATTTAATGCAGAGGTTTTCAGTTCAATCCAATAATATTGATAACAATAAACAAACAGAATACTAATATGTGAAAGTAAACACTAATAATGTTGATTATCATTTATTTTTTGCAGATGTTCCTGATTGAATGCTGTTGTTGAATTTTAATGGAATATCATGTTATTTAAACATTCAAATCATTAAGAATGAAAATAGAATAAAACATTACAGAAAAGTATTAGCTTTTAAAATTACAATATTTTTTACTGCACCAGGAACTATAGCACTAAGAACTATTTTGTAGAAAAGTAACACCTTATAAATACCATATTCGTGTGAGGTAGCTTGTACTTGTCTTTGCATGAAAAAAGTTTGCTTCAACATCCATGATTTAAGACTTTAAAAGCAAGGATAAATACTATAGTCTTTATAAGTTGATAACCTTGTCCAAGGATTAATTCTATTGCTTGTATAGAATAGGAAAAAGCGACAGATGTGATATTTTCAAATAAAAATCACATGTATTGACACAGTTTAAAACTCTTTCTTGTGAACAGTGTGTATATTCTTGTTTAAAATGAAAAGTCACACTAATTAAAAACCATAATCTTGTAAAGTGTGTGGATGCTCATATTGGTGTAAATCCTAAGTCTTATGAAGCTGGTGGATATTCTTTCAAAAATCAGATTTAATGAAACATGAAAACTCACACTGAGGAAAAGCCACATTCTTGTGAAGTGTGTACATATTCTTCTTCTCGAAAATCCGACTTAGTGAAACATATGAGAACTCACACTGGGGAGAAGCCATATTCTTGTGAAATATGTGGATATTCCTGTTCCCAAAAATCAACATTAGGGACACATATGAAAAGCCACACAGGAGAAAAACCACATTCTTGTGAAGTGTGTGGATATTCTTGTTCTGTAAAATCAACGTTAGTAAAACATATAAGAACGCACACTGGGGAAAAGCCACATTCTTGTAAAGTGTGTGGATATTCTTGTTCTCAAAAATCAGCATTAGTTGAACATATGAGAGGTCACACTGGAGAAAGGCCACACGTCTGTGAAGTTTGTGAATATTCTTTTCCTGTAAAATCAAGATTAGTGAAACATATGAGAATACACACTGGGGAAAAGCCACATTCTTGTGGAGTTTGTGGATATTCTTTTTCTGAAAGATCAAAGTTAGTTCGACATATGAAAACTCACACTGGGGAAAAGCCACATTCTTGTGAAGTGTGTGGATATTGTTGTGCTCAAAAATCAGATTTACATCGACATATCATAATTCACATCGGGGAAAAGCCACATTCTTGTGAAGTGTGTGGATATTCTAGTTCTCGAAAATCAACCTTAGTGAAACATATGAAAACTCACACTGGGGAAACGCATACCAAGCTTCAATGGTAAGCGTAGGCCAATATATCAAATGTTCTGACCCCAAAATAAAAATGCTGAATGAACATCACACCAAATGTTTGCCCCAGCAGACGTCAACTACAAAGCTTGGTGAAAATTTCAGTGGTAACACACTAGACACCACAATAGAAGAATTTGACAACTCAGCAACCCTAATCGCCCGAAAGAAGAGAAAAGAGTATACAAAAAGGGAACTGAAGACAAGTCTAGAAGGATGGCAACAACATAAGAGAGCAGGCAGGTTCATGGAAGAACTGAACCAAAACCATTGACAAGGAGGCTTCACTGCAATGGCTTAAAAGTGACAAATCTCCATTTAATGAAGAACAATTAATCATAGCTGCACAAGACCAAGGCTTACAAATGAATTTTAAAAAATGGTTGGTCTACAAAAAACAGACCAATGCAGATTCTGTCACTCAGCTGTTGAAAGGCCAAGCCACCTAATGTCTGGATGCAAGATCCTTCTAGCCAATGGTCATCACGCTGCCCGCCACAACAAAGTATGTAGATACTTACATTGGAAGATCTGTGGAGAGATGCAACTAGATAGGTTGTCGAACATCTGGGAACATGAACCACCACCGATAACATCAAATGGAAGAGTAACAGTGTTCTACGACAAAGACATACAGGCAGGCAGGGACATAAAAGACAAGGCCATCAAGCCAGATATAGTAATATGGAACAAGCTCGAAAGGACTGCACTCATTATCGACGTCACAGTGCCAAACGACTTTGGCCTTAATAGAGCAGAACGGGAAAAGATAACAAAATATCAGGACCTAAAAAATGATCTAAAAACATGGTCTCTGAAAGAAATAAACATTGTACCAGTTGTGACACGAGCGACTGGCCTAATAAAAAAGAACCTTCATAAATACTTAGAAGCAACCCCTGGAAAACCAAGCTATAAGGAAATACAGACAGTAGCCATAAAGGGAACAGTATCTATTCTTAAAAGAACTCTCGGATATAAATTTAAACTATAATAGAATCAAGTGTTAGCCCCAAGAAGGAGCCCCTTGATCTCTTCAAACTAACAAAAGTAAAATTAAAAAAGGGAAAAACATTCCTCTGAAGTGTGTGGATATTCTTGTTCTCAAAAATTCAATTTAGTGAACCATCTGAAAACTCACACTAAGTGCCTAAGTGTGAGTTTTCAGATGGTTCACTAAATTTATTCTTGCACGATATATTAATATTCTAGTTCTCATAAATGAAGTTTAGTGATACACATAAAAAAACACAATTATTAAGTTTTTTCTTGCAAAATATGTGCATATTCTAAGAATCCATATCCTAAGAAATTACATTTTTTCTCATGAGAACTTCAAGCTACCGAGTATTATATTGATCAAACTTGAAAGGATTCAGGACTTACGAGGTTTACTGTATCATATTTCCTCTGTCTTCATTCTCATAGACACTTAGATTCACAGATTTTAGCGTGTATATTAAAGCACCTATCGACTTAAAAAGGTCACATATGAAGTTTTCTATCAGTTTTCCCATCACAGCTAGTCTTGTTTTTTGCACATAACCTGTACTTTTGTTGACGACACAGGCAAGAAAAGCCAATCCTAGTTATTTAATCTAGTCTGACTTGTATTTTGTTTAACAAACACACCTTTATTTATTTCGCATTGATTTTTAAGTTTAAAAACAATGGAAGAATAAACTCTAATCTATGACAGAACAATTTTTCACACAAAAGTTTTGAATCGGCTTTTTTGATACAAAGAACGAATGTTAAAATGTTTTAAATTCATAGTTCTTTCACAGTAAATGTTTTTCTTTAAATAAAAACCACAGGTTCAAATTGTGTTTTTGTCTTTTAATTTTGATTGTTTTCTATAGCTTTATACATTTTATTTCTTAATCAATTGAAAACACAAAACAAATTGTAGCAGAAAAATTAATGGAAGGATTTTTTTTTACACGAGGGACGAAATAATTACAATAATTTATATAATTTCTAAATTATCAGTATATTTTAATTCCAAAAATTACGTAATTATAAGGACAACAACTTTTAGCATTTAATGGTAATTCGTAGGCATTACAACATTTCAGTCGAAGCAATTTTTCATAATGTTAAGTCGTTTGAAGTATTTCTAAAATGTTTTTAAGTTACTCAGGAATTAATTTCTATTTAAATGTAAAACTACTCATTTATCTGATTTTTGGAATAGGATATATTCATATCGTTAAATCATTAAGATTTGTATGTGTTTTTTAAATAAAGTTCAATATCAACAACTTCTTTTTTCAAATCATCGTCCTTTAAACAGAATCACGACTAATAAATTCCATGAATCGTTTGAAATCAAATTATATATTTTTATTACAATTATTTTTATATCATTTATCCAGTCTGTTTATTGCTTGTTCTAATAGAATTTGCGCTAGCTACCTTTTAAAATGATACAAAGTTTTAAATTGTTTTAATATAAAAACGTTTTAAATTCTTTTAATATAAGCAAATGTTTAAAACTCTTTATATAAAAATGTTAATATTAATTTCTAATATTAGAAACCGTTTACACATTTTTTTTTTAAAATAAGACGTTTTAAAATCTTTTACTATAAGAAAACCTTTAAAAATCAGTAGTTGATTCATCGGATTACTGTTCTCATCTTGAGTGTGATTTTCCCAACGTTTCGATCGATGTAACCTTCGACCTTCTTTAGGTGCATCCTTGTCGAACTTGGGAATGCTTCTGTCGAACACAGGTATTTGGACAGAATTTCAAGTGGAACCATTTATTTAGTTCACAGAGATAGCATGCTGTTGTTCCGTCAGCCATGACTCAATAGAGGTCTTAAGTAATTTGAAATTCAATTTTTTGATCGCCCATTCAGGAGAATATCACTTTTTACAATTGATTTTTCCAAGTACTCTTACCACTGCTCCTTTGAGTATGAATTTTAGGAGCATTAAACCTATTTTTATTTCTAGTTGTAAATATCACTATTTATTACTAATTATTACTATATTATCTATTATTTATAATTAATATATCCCATATTGTATTAAATTCTATACTAGGTCTACTTAGTAATTAGTTATTCCAAGCATATGTGCTGCATCTTTGAGTCGTCTTACTCTCACCTTCTCTGTCTATAATTTTTACTTCGTTCCATAATGGTGGATGCTTTCCCTTTTCCTTCCAGATATGGTCAGCTACACTTGATCTTTCAATCTTTCAACATACTACAGCTTTTTGGTGTTCTTCTAACTGTACTTTTAGTGGACGACATTTATCACATTTGTATAGTTTTCCACATTAACATGGGATTTCATATACAGTTTTTAGTCATGATTTTTTTCCTGTGGTTATTGGGCTTGACTCTCACATGCTGGTCCCAGAGAGTTGACTCACTTTTGAATACTGTCCTGATATCATATGGATTACATATTCGTTGAAGTTTTTCAGATAAAACCTTCATATATGGTATACAAACTGTGGTGAGTTTTTCTGTGGTGTCGTTTTGTGCCTGGTCCAGATTTCTTGGAGCTGATGTCATACACTCTGGATAGTTGCTTCGGTGAAGGGTTTCACTTAAACTGCCCATCTCCTCTTGATATGCTCTGCTGTTACTACATATTGCTTTTTCCTGGTGTTTAAGGCAACGGATGATTCCTTTCTTTACATTATATGGATGGTGGAAGTTAAAGTTTAGGTGCTGTCCACTGAAAGTTGGCTTTTGGTATACATATGACATAAACCTCTGACGAGTGTGGGTTATTATCACATCTAGGAACAATAATTTGGTATGTTCTTTTTCTGTTGTGAACTATATAGTTGGTGGATCGAGTTCACATGGTCTAGTTATGTTTGAACATCTTCCTGGTGGAGCCAGAGTATTAATGTGTCATCTACATATCGCAATCACATTGTTGGCTGTAATGGTGTGATCCTAATGCCATTTCTTCAAAGTATTCCATGTATGCATTGGCCACTGATGATCCCATCACCAGACCTTCTTCCTGTCGATATATATCAAGTCCATCACGAAGTATGTAGTTTCTACACAGAAGAGCAACATCTCCATTATATTGTCAATTGGGATGCAAGTGCGTTCTTTCAGTGAGGCATCAGAAGTCAGCTTGTCCTGCGCCATTGTCAGAGTCTCACCAGTGAGTACTTTAGTGAACAGACTCACTACATCTAGACTCACAATCAGGTTGGACTGAATGAGAGCATTGTTTATTATTTCCACGAAATGAGCTGAATTCTTGGTATATGATGGAGATTTGCCGATGAATCGGCACTAACAATAGGTCTTAATGGCATACCGTCTTTGTGAATCTTAGGGAGGCCATATAGGTGAAGTAGCTTGCTGGAATACTTTACTAGCTGTCTGTATTTTTCAAATGGTATTAAGTCCTTGTTCTTACTGAAAATCTGCGACAGCTTCCTCTCCGTTTTCAAGGTCGGCCTTTTTTTACTTTACTGTAGCCACCAGATTCTATTTAATCTGCCAATTTCTTGAAATATTCTGCTCTATCCATTAACACTGTAGCATTGCCTTTATCTTCTGATAGTATTATGATATCACTATCACCGTGGAGGGACTTGGTAGCCAATACTTCTTTCTTTGAGCTGTTCGTTTTTGAAGGCTTTGAATACTCGAGTGCTTGTATCACTTTCAACCTTAGTTAAGCTCCTTGAGCTTTGGGATGACAAATAAAGTTGCTTTTAAATATCCAAAGAAACTCCATTTCCTTTGTCTCTTATTCCATAAGGACATCAATCTGGCTTTAAAATGGTGGTTACAGATAGTGGATGTTAGAACAGACTCTGCAACAGTGGCATCATAGATTAAATCAGAATTATCTGGTGATAAGTAGATCAAGAGAAAAGGAGCATCTTGAAGACTTGATCCGAGAATTCAAACTTAAGGTAACTATCACTTTGGTTTCATCATTGAAAAATAAAGCATCGGACTAACCAGAGTGAAGAAAGCCTTGTTAAGGAAAGAGAAAGACACGCCTCCAATGTGTTGTGCAGTAGAGCATCTATAAGACTTGAACAAGGTGCATCATTTTGGAAAGGAATAGACCAAGCAATTAAATTGAATCCACAAGCAATGGAAGAACAATGTAGGGAATGTAAATAAAGTGAACCTGTGCCAGCTAGACATGAAAAGGGGAATTGAATGCTGAAGAAAATTGATGGTGACTGGCTATTGATATCACACATTATCAACATGAACTGCATTTAATTATGATTGACTGTGGGCCTCGGAGAGTAGCGAGATGGCAGAAAATCAGAAATGAACTGGTATAAGGGGTGAAGAGATTTGTCGAGGAGGTGTTTATAGAAAGTGGGCCAGTATAAGAGGTGTTGGTGGATAATGGTATGTCTTTCCACACGGAAGTCTTTAGAGACTTATGTGAAATGTGGAACATTGGGCTATATTTTAGAGCTGCATACCGCCCAAGTGGTAATGGAATTATAGAGAGGCACCATCACACTATGAAAGCTGTCGCATCGAGAAGCCATATTTCGCCCCGAGAAGATATATCTTGCTATAATATGGTACTGATGAAAAGTCAGTGCCACACCAATTTATTTTTACATTTGAATGGCGACATCCACTGGCTGTAAGAGAGAGTGGAACAGGCACACACGGAAATCACAGTTGATGCGCAGATGTGAGTGAAGCAACCAAATTCTTGTTGCACAACCCGCTGGGGAAGAGGTAAATGCACACGCGTAAAAAGATGGCCGCCAGAAAATTGCAGTACATAATACAGGTCTTTATATCTCGATAACTTATTGTCACTGCAAAATTTAAATGAGATTTTCGTAGTAAGCATAGTCGAAAAACCATTAAAGTCGTCATTTTAATGCTGGAAGTGGGTAGACCTAATGTAAAAATTTACCAAACAAAATAATAGATTTTCACTAAGATTTATACAAAAATAATTAGTTGACGGTGTCTATTCCGAAAGCTGTTCTTATGTTACAGGAAAAAGTGTTGTTCCCTTTTCCTGTAAGTAAGAAGAAGGGAGGCAGTCGAGTCAGGATCGGAATCAGCAGAGTCGGTCGAACAGGGCCGACATGATCAGAGTGTTAGAGAATGGATCAAGAGAAAGAGAGAGAGGGAGGTGTGTTAATTATATTGAGACACGTTGACCGGAAGTCAAGATCAGTTGATTGGATTGTGTGTAAGTCACGTGATCAGGTAAGTTGAATTGTGGAGATTTGGTTTGGACGTAGAAGGCGATGGACGGCTTTAGACGTCTCCTCCCCTTCACTGGGGGAAGACGCTGACGTGGTAGAAACGAGACCAAGGGTACTACACAAGCCAGATATTCACTTTCCATCTTTTGTGAGACATCTGGAAAGTGAAATAAAAGTATAAAACAAATTCATCGTGTTGGAGTGAATGAACCTTTGTCCAAAACAGGTACCATCTCCTCTCCAAGACACGAGATGTTTCCAGATAGACCAACATCTAAGATGCAGACGGTATGCTGAAAAATACATGTACCACACACATACACACACACAATGGCATATGAACATATCATTTAATAGACTGGACGACTAGACGATCACACACGATCTCCTTTATTGCAATTTGGCGTTTGTGAACCAGGGCACTCATACAAGAGTGTGAAAAAAAAAATCGAGCCTGGAGGTTACCATAAAAAATATTATATAGACACAACGAAAAGAAAAAAGAAATATTATACCCTAGACATAAACAATGAAAAGATAAAGAAAAAAAAGCAACGTAGGTTCTATTCATTGAACCACGGTGAAAAAAAATATAGACACAACGAAAAAAAATAAGAAAAATAGACGGATTAAAATTATGTATAGATAGATTTATATGCTAAATTAAGAAGAAATAAAAATAGCAGATAGTTCGATTGACATACAGATAACGAATTGTTGATTTTGAATATGAAAATTGAAAACAGAAAGAAAAATATTAACGTTACAGTGTAGAAAAATAAATAAAAGAAATTGAAAAAAAAACATATCAATCGACATACTGATAATAAATTGCAGCCAACGTGTAAAATAGAAAGAAAAAAAAAGAAAAAGAAGAAATAGAACATATGAATTTAGTTACAGTGAAATGACCTTTCACATTACCAGCGAGAAATACGTCAATCAAAAATATTTGTTATGAGTTAGAAGTTACACAATTATACTCATTTAAAATGCTGCAATTTTAGACTGTAAAACTCAGTGTCTTTTTGTGAAGAAACAAGTTTCTGCTAATGTGAATTTTTTTTTCTCTAATTGTACGGTTTTTCTTAGGATTTTTTTTTTCTGGTGTGGAAAAATGTTATTCATTGTATGTAAATCGTGTAAACTGTTTTATGAAATGTTAATATGTATATTTTTTTTAGTTGGAGAAAAAAAAAAGAAAAAAAACAAGTGTTGTCTTTGGGTGATGGAATTCCGTTATTTCGAGTAGGGTCAACATGGGAAAAAATCCATGTGTGGGATCCCGATATTTTTTTGGAAGACGCCTTAAAAGGCAGTTGCTGTTACCGACCTGGAAAAAAAGTTTTTTTCCAATATAGCAGAGCAAAATGTATTTCTGTCCGGCATCGGGGAGCAAATGAAATTCCCCTGACGTGGCGTAAGTGGCATAAGAGGCCATAATAAAAAATCACTCGGATAAGTAAAAGGTGATATTTTTTCTTTTTCAGAAAACCCCAATGTTGGGTGACGTGGACAATTTTAGTTTCCATCGATTGTCATTTTGTGTTGAATTTTTGGTTGTGAAGGAATGTCTGGAAGTTTATAAGTGTGTCATTTTTTTTGTTTTTTGTTTTTGTTTTTTTGGAAAAGACTATAAATTTAATTGTAAATGTCTATGTATTTTTTGTAAACGACTGATTTTATTCATTTTTGATATTCTGGAGATGGTAAAGGTGATGTGGCCGACCACAGAATTGATGATCAAGAAGGGTAAGCCATGTTTAGTTTCAGAACAGTTTCCGATGGTTCGTTGTTACACACAAGTCCTCAGAGGTGACTGGTCTGCAGTAGACAGTTCCACAGAGCAAAATATTCTTACTGTGTCGAGACGGAAAAAACATGCGAAATTGCTACAGAAAAGGTGTAATATTTATGGAGTAATTCTGGTTTCTGCTTCGTTGGTAGCAGAACATGAATTAATTCGATTCGTCAGTACCTAGCAGCATCGTTTATAAATAGAATCGCCCGACTGTGTGGGATCATAGCCCGTTATGAATAAAAAATATTGCAACATCCCCCCTTTTTTTATTTTTTTTTGTTTTATTTCAGCAAAAGTATTAGTTACGCATTAGCAGGTTAAAGTGTTAATACAAATAAAATGGATACAGTTTAGCATCTTGTCTAGGACTATTTTTTATATATAGAAATTTATATACATACAGGGCCGTGAAAAAAAATTTATTCAGTCGCATTCCCCAACAAGTTTTGAGAAAACACGCTTTAACTTTATTCTTGTTGCGGGTTTCGTGAATACATCAGCGATATTTTGTTTTGATGATATGTAATTCAAAATAATGGATTCCTTTTTCGCCTCGTTTTTTTATGAAATGGTATTTTATATCTATATGCTTAGATCTTTGGTTGATTATCATGTTTTATGCTAAGACTATATTGGCTTGATTATCACAATTAATTACTACGGGGCTTTTAGTTTATTCTGACTCTAAAATACTCTTTAGGATATTTTTAAGGTAGAGTGCTTCCTGGGTTGTGTGTGTGTGATCGCGATAAATTCTGCTTCACACGTAGAGAGAGAGATCTAATCTGTTGCTTTTTAGATTTCCATGAAATAATAGGCCCATTTTCTGAGTCTGAAACAATATCCAGATATACTTTTTCGATCTTCGTCGTTTCCCCAATCTGAATCTGAAAACCCTTCTAATTTTAGGGGATTTCTTGATTTTCTAAATACTAATTTCTGTTCTTTAGTTCCTTTTAAATAACGCAGGACTTGCTTAGCTCTGTTTAAATCCTTCATTGTCGGTCGTGATAATTTTTGTGACAGTTTTGTTACTGTATAGCATATGTCGGGTCTGGTCGCAGTCATTAAATATACAAGACTACCTATAATTTCGCGGTATTGTTTATCATTTATTATTTCAGATTCTGTGTGTATATTTTTATTAATATCATTTTCGACTGGTGTAGAGCGTTTCTTGCTCTCTCCCATTCCAAATTTTAATAGTATTTTGTCGATGTATCTCAATTGATTCATCGTAACAAGTCCTTTGCTTTGAGTAAATTCAATCCCCAAAACCCAGATTTTGCCAAGATCGGTCATTTGGAATCTTTTACTTAATGTTGACACATGTTAAGAACAAATTATGTCACAGTTTGATGCGATTAAAATATCATCGACCCACAAAAACAAAATCAGTAGTTTATCGTCTTTGTGTTGGGTATATAAACAGGAGTCTACAGCGCATTGTCTAAATTGTTGTTTAATAATATATTCATGAAATACTGTATTCCAACACTGAGCATCCTGCTTTAGACCATACAATGACTTGTTAAGTCGACACACGCTATTTTTATTTTTCATTATAAATCCCTCTGAAGGGGTAATATAAATTTCACAGTCTATTGAGACATTCAAATAAGCATTTTTTACGTCAATTTGATGGATGTTTAGGTTATATTGCGATGCGATTTGCAGTAAAATTCTGATTGTCGTTAGGTTTGTGGTCGGTAAAAACTTAGAAAAATATTCTGTACCGTAAATCTGAGAGTACCCTTTAGCAACAAATCTAGGTTTGTACTGTTCTACGCCTGATGCTGTAGTCTTTTTTGTAAAGACTAAAACATGTAAATCAACTTCTTTCTTTCAAGGTTATCTAGAGTATTTATGCAACTTTTAAAAACTTTGTTTTACAAATAAAATAAATTTACATCGTATTTTGATGTTATTATCATTTTAGTGATAATTTAAAAACAATAAATATTTATCATTAGTACCAATAATAAAAAAATTAAATAAAAATTTTAAACAATCGGTTTTGGAATTAGAGACACATTTCTCCGATTCCGATACCTTTTTTGGAGGTACCAATTTTTTTACAACCTTTTCAGTATAAAATTTCCAATTTTTTGTTAGCTTTTATTTATTTTGTATTTTCTATTTTTATCCTCACAAAATTCCGCCCCCTGGTATGTGCCGTTCGTAAAATAGGGACACATTTTTCCGATTCCGATATCTCCAAACGTTCCGATTTTTTACAACCAATTTGGTATAAAATTTCAAATTTTTTGTTAGCTTTTATTTATTTTTTTTCTATTTTCTATTTTAACCTCTCAAAATGCCGCCCCTATGAGCCGCTCGTAAAATAGGGACACATTTTTTCGTTCCAATACCTCCAAAAGTTCCATTTTTACAACTGTCGGAATTTTATCTTGTTTCCAGATAAATTTGACGCTAAAGTAACTAACCTGAAAAAAAAAATGACAGCATGGAATAAAAACGGGGGGGGGCGTAAAGAATAAAATATAAAGGTCTTGCTTTGAAAGGAAGAAAAGACTTTATTCACAATAAAATTGGTTGCAAATTTTTCCCTTTGCAGGCATTAAATTTAAAAATCGCCAAGGTAACATATAATGAAAAAAATAACATTGGTTCTCATAATGAAGATGTCGTATCCAAGAACGAATACAATAATAAGATTCAAAATAGTAGTGTCTAATCACACTCTCTTATGTAGTAAATTTTAGGAGCGTACTCACAAATTGAAAGCCAGTTAGGCACGGGCCTTATTCTGTTTCTTTTTCTTTTCTCGTTTAAAGTCCTTTTAGAGTTTTCTGTCCTTCATTTGCGTGCAAACCGTAAACATGCAGATGGATTTCAGAAGTATGGCCGCGTCGCATATCCAGGTATTCTTCTTTGTAGGAAGTTCCAAAATTCCTTGTCGCGTAAAATAAGGTATTTTCTTTTTAAATAATTAAACTCCTTCAAATTATGTGCAAAACCGTAGTCGTGTAGATAGTTTTCAGAAGTATGCCTCGTCGCATACCCGGTGTGTTCTTGCCGGGTTTTCTTCTTTGAAGGAGGCTCGTCAAATTTCCAATTTCAGCATCGGGCAATGAAACAAACGTCCAATCTCCACGTCGGCGGAATTTCAAAAAAGGCCGAAATCCACGCTGAGCTCGTGACGTCATCATGGAGCTAGCATTTCCCTTTTCTTCCAATTAACGGGAGTTTCATACAAACCCAAAATGTACGAACCTAAGAACCAAAAAGATACAAAATACAAAAAATCAAATACAAGAACCAGATAAAAATAATAAATGTAAACAGGGAGGGATGCACCATTATTGGTACAAAACAAATTTCAACACAACCTTTTCGGTATAAAATTTAAGAAATTTTGTTAGTTTTTATTTATTTTTTTCTATCTTTTATATTTACCCTCTCAAAATATCTGACATGAGCCGTTCATAAAATAGGGACACATTTTTCTGATTCCGAGACCTCCAAAAGTTCCAATTTTTTACAACCTTTTTGATAAATAAATTCCGATTTTTTGTTAGCTTTTATTTATTTTTTTCTATTTTTATTCTCTCATGTCTGAAAATGCCGCCCCCCCTGACATGAGCCGCTCATAAAATAGGGACACATTTTTCTGATTTCGATATTTCTAAAAGTCCCAATGTTTTACAACCTTTTCAGTATATCATTTAAGATTTTTTGTTAGCTTTCATTTATTTATTTATTTTTACCCTCTCAAAATGCCTGGCACATGCCACCCGGGGTAGACCCCCCTCCCTGCCCTACCCTTGCTACGCCACTGGTCAGAACCCTACAAAAAATTATTGAAGAAATATATGTTTACGAAATTATAAAACTTATTGAAATCCAAATAACAAATGAAATTATTGAAACTTAAATCACAAAATGTCAAACATCATTTAAGAAAACGTATCCAATACATCATAAAAGCGAAGAAATTGATTCACAACTTCAAGTAAGAAAATCAGGAAGTTACTTACTATAATCAGCAGAACAACAAAAGCAAACAAAATATTTAAGCGCTTTCTTGGCAGAATTCTGCTGTTACTTGATTGAGTCCTTCACAGTCGATGCTTGTAATATTATGGTTTCTTTTATTTAATATTGTTTGTATCCACTTGAATGAAAATGTGGTTTAAAAATTAGTTAGATAGAACCTTTCTTTTTAATACTATATTTCTGTTTTATGAAATTTGAATATACCTCGTGTAAATTGTTATAATTCAAGGTATTTATTTGCTTCCCCACCAAAGCAAATTAGGCACAAGGCCGTTTTTAATGTGGGCTAAAAACCAGCTCCCCTAAAAGTAGGCAAAAAGGGGGCACTCTGGTTACCAAAAATAATAATTGTCCCAGTATAGAGGGTTTCCCCTCCATTGACTGGTACAAATTATCTTAAATGCAGCACCTGCAGAACAGATACTACACTTTAATCCCGGCCCGAAGGCCCCCTTAGCTCTAATAAATATTGTCATTATCCTCCTTGGCCAGAAGTAGCTGTTCCGCCATAATAACTCGATTAAACTTCTTTGCCTTAATCAACTCTATTTCAGTGGCGATCTATGAAATAAATAAGCGATGCTGGGACTATAACAGTACAATAAAAGTTCTAGACACTGCCTACATTAAGCGGCAAATGTTGTATAATGAGATGAGACAATGAAATGGAGTTTCATTTTATATTAATAAACAACTTTATTTGTAATTTTTGTTAGTGTATGTTCTCGTATTATAGTAAGTTCATTCATGAAATACATCTTCATTGAGCTTATTATTTGTAACAATTTTGACTATTTTTACTCTGAATAAAATATATATAATTTGTCTCTCAGTCCTCGTTTAGAATGAGTAATTTTTCTGACAAAGGGAGAAGAAAAAGCTGTATTCTAGGTCGGCAGTATTTTTGTGTGAGCAGTCACCTGAGATGTCAGAAATGTTCTGTTTCTATTTCTATCCTTGTAATCATATCACTAATAAGGGTGGTGGAGGTAAACGTTTTACTGGGCTGACGTTATCCACCTGATAGTCAGGTACCCGAATGTTGGACTAACCACTAAGGATGCCATCCTATCAGCAGGTGAAAAGTACTGGGGCTGCTGTATTGACATTTGATGAATGAATTCTAGACCATGCAGTAGCTTCTGGTGGGACTTCTCGATATCATATTATTGGGTAACTTTTGCAACTTTACCTTATCATGGTTGACAAACAAAATATTCGTTCACTTCTTTTTCTTTCTGCTACTCAACCACAACAATCGGTTTTTGTTGAAGACTGATCTAAAGCAAATTCTAGACTAATAACAGTTGATAAGGAATTTGAAGTAGAAACAGATGCAAGTAATTACTGCATTGCTGCTACACTAAACCAATAAGGCCGACCTGTTGCATTCTTTTCATGGATGCTAAACCACCATGCTGTTGAAAAGGAAGCTGCTGCTATTGTCGAAACTCTCCGAAAGTGGCAGCACTTTCTATTTGGAAGACATTTCAGTCATTACGGACCAAAAGAGCATGAGTTTCATTTTTGAAAATAGCAAGAAATCCCAATTCCAAACTGATATGTCGTTGGTGGATTGAACTGTCACAGTTCAAATTCAGAAACATCAACCATCCAGGAACGGAAAATGCAGCTGCTGACACATTCTTTTGCATCTCTGCTCTAAACCACACTCTACAAGACCTTTGCGATTTACATGTTACACGGCTCACACACTTCATCAGAACAAGGAACATCACATACTCTTTGGAACATGTTAAAAACTTGCTCCTCCTGCCAGTATCTGAAGATTAAATTTGCCAGTTATAACAAAGGAACACTCGTACAGGCTGTACAAATTTTTTAGCGATTAAACATTGACTTAAAAGGCCCCCTACATACTTCTTAGCTGAATAACAAATACTCACCATAATTGAAGAGTATTCTCGCTTTCCTTTTGCCTTTCCCTGTAAAGACATGACAAACAAAACCATTACCAATGTCTAAACCTACTATTTTTAATTTTTGGTATGCCTAATATGATACTGAGAGGACTGCCGACTTCCCTTTTGGAGAAACTAGAGACTACTTACGTGGGAAAGGTATTGCTACCTCAAGAACTAGTAGATATCACAAGAAGGTAATGAGCAGGTTGAGAAACTCAATGGAACCTTTTTGAAGGCCATATGACAAACTACTCAATATATAGCCGTAAATCCTCGTCTGGTACTTCAATTCCGTCTTGGACAAAACTAGGCCCAATATATGTCAGGAATCATGCTAAGACTAGTAAACTCGACTCTCCTTATTAGACATCAATCCCTACTATGCTCATGTGAAACTACCTTCTGGTTATGAAACTACTGTTAACGTGCAAGACCTAGCTCCCAACTCCTGTAATGAAGAAAACCTTCACACTGAAAGTAATCCTGCAAGTCATACGGCCTCTAAAGGGCCACCTACTGATGCAAACATGGCCAATATGGAGGAAAAGAATCCTTTGCCGATCCTGAAGAAATCAATGCCTTCCAAGAAGGTGTCGTCCAGAATGCGATGATTCCCAAGTAAAAATATAATATATAAGAACTTATATATAAATATAATAATATAAGAACTTTGTAACCTAATGCTGGCCAGACTAATTTAATTATCCTTTTTATAACTCGATACTTAATAATCATTGGAGTGGAAAATGTTATAATTAAAATTACCTTTAGTTCCTTAGCTAGAAATGGTGATTATTACGTTGGAGAACTTTGATCCATGCATTTCCTTTTCACCATAGAGTTGACCTAGTAATTGATTCTCCTTCCCATGATTTCTCATCGAAATGTCTGGTTTTGTCGGCAGGCATCTCCTAGCTATCTTCCTGCTCGTCTCGTTCTAACTATTGCCTGCTAATCAAAACGAGCGGTTGACATATATGTTCTCCACCCTGTGTCAGAGAACTCCTGTCCTTTAATTTAGACTGAATATGTTGACTTAAAGTTTAGTGAACAATTTTCCTTTCATAATCTTCACGGTTGGATATGTAAATATAACAAAAGCAGTTGTATTCCTTTATGTTAATATATATATTTATTTATTTTAATACATATTTCTCGATATTAAAATCTATATATATAAAAGGCAAATGTGCGCGCGCATTTTTTGTATGTCTTGAAAAGGCTTTTTTCGCCGACAGTCTTGGGGGGGGGGGTACTATCGCTTAGAAGCGTTAATATCTACAATTTGGGAAAACGCGTCGGCTCTAGCTTTATTTACGTCGACTTTTATGAGATTCGCGCTATTTCGCTCTGTCCCCTGTTTGTCCTGCTTTTTTGTATAAATACAGTGAAACTAAATTCAAACGGGTAATGTTCTCGGCTTTTGTGTCCAAAACGTCCAGAAAGCAATCAGCTTTTGATCAATGTGGAGTTTCTCTTTATATCAGACAATTGCTATTCGATTTGGGCAATCGGGAGCTGCTTCCCCCCCCCCCCTTCCACCACCATCTGAGGGAAGCGAAAACTAAAAATGCTGCCACGTCATAGTAACGATCCCGCGATGACCTCATTTAGCATCTTCCTGTCAATCAAACCTCTTCACTCGCTTTATAAAGGCTTAACTTAACTTCACTCGCTTTATAAAGCCTTAACTTAACACGCTAATCAATTACTCTCACTCATGGTCGAGACGGTTAAGTAGTTGGCTTTTGTTTCCACTTCCACGTTTAGGCTTCTGGATTCAATCCCGCCTCCCAATCAAAACTATATTTTTTTAATTTTACACCTTTAGACACCCGGACAACGTTTTCTTATTGCTTCGCTTATTCTTTAGTTTACCTCCCCCACCCCTATACACACAGGTTCAATCCGATAGGTTTATTTAGGCCATTCATTTTCCATTTTGGTTTTGGTTTTTCCGATTTTTTAACATCGTCTTCTTCATATTTAAGCAGGGCTATTACTTACCCCCCTCCCCAATACACATACCTACAAACACCCGGGCAACGCCGAGTACCTCCCTAGTAAATGAATAAATAAGAAGATTCGGGACAAGTACTCATTAGTTAACAAGTTTTTCGGGGTGGGGTTGAGAGTAGTTTTCCTTAAGAAGTTTAGTAAACAATAAATTTTTTAAAGACTTTTTTGTTGTATAAAGGATAATTTTCCCTTTCCAAAAATTCTATCAAGTTGCCAAGAAAATCCTTGTGTTTTTTTTACTTTTAAATTGAGATGAGTATATCTCAATTTAACATTTATTGTTTCTTTTGGTTGACGTTCAATTCAAGAGGCACGTATTTATAATTTTTTTTATCTTTCCAATCTTTCTTAAGTAGTTGAAAATTATGTACATTACGTCTAATTTCTGAACTTGAACAAGATCTGTGGGAAAAATGGCTTACCGTACAAACGTCCTCATGTCTGTCTGTCCTGTGAGTCGTACACGTCAAGAAAGAAAGAAAGGAAGAGTCCATCATGGCGGCCGTGACGTTTTGTAGTGAACGAAGTCTCGTGGGATCACGTGCACATGGCTTTTAAAAACAGGTTACTTGTGAGTGGAAAAGCAGGGAGAAATCATTTGACGTTTGAGAAGCGGCAAAATCAGTTGGGAGAATTTTTGTAAGCAGTGATTTTTGCCTGTTGATCGACTGCAAGATCAAATCAGAGAGACACACAAAGATTACTGCTCATAATGAGACTGACATAGCTATACTCCAATTGTTATAGACTATGCAATGTACAAATGTTGATGAAATCCACCAGAAACATCAATATGTGCGATATTTGTCGAGAGAAAATCCAAATCACATAACATTACAATGCTTTCATGTTGAATCAAATTATGACAAGAATAATTAATTTTATAAAATGTGTGCAAAGTATAAAATGTGTGAAAAGTATCTGTTCATGGTTTAATTATGTAGGGAAACGTGTGAGTTACCTAATTAGCACGTGTGCATAATTCAACGGGTCGGTCGTGGAATGAAATGAATGAAGAAGAAAGAAACAAAAATGGCTGCCTTATCTCTTTATATGCCTACAATGTAACCACCCGATATGCAAATGAGATGCTCCTGGTTGGAGATAAAAGAGGGTTGATTTTTTAGAGGGATGTTCATTTTGAAGTTGGATTTCGAAGAAATAAGTTGAATTAGCAGAAGTTCGTTGGGAGTTGAGAGAAGGTGTGTTATGTATACAGAAGTTTGGAAGTTGGAAGTTTGGAAAAAAGTGTTAACCTTACCCAGGAAATTATTGGTGTGACAGGCGGAAGAAATAACCCTCAAGTTATTGAATTATAAATTATTTATGATTAATGTTTCTCAATACTATCAATTATTAAGTTACTTATGTCAATATTTAAAACTTACTTCCCTTGGTTGACTGTATTGACGATAAGTTTCCAGACTTTTTGTACAGGCATTTAAAAGTGTCGATAATTCTTGATGTTATTGCTATACATCGTGTGAGAAGACTGACCAAGATGAGTTCAGATTCAAATGAAAAACTACATCAGGAGTTTGAAGACGCACTACTAAAGTCAGATTGTCACAACTGGTTAATTTTGAAAATGAAACATGGACGTGCGGACATTTCAGAAGAAAGATATGAAATAAAATTTTGTCTAGATCTTGTTCCCTGTAACTTTCGGTTATTCCCTAAGCTCTCATTATGAGACAATTGAGATGAAAGAACGTGTAAAGATGGTCGAGCAGATTAATTTATTGATCTTGTGACTGTAATGAAAGCTGGATCTACTGCTATGATCCAAAAATCAAGATACAGGTTTCACAAACACCAGGCAGAGCGAATCCACCCAGAAACCTATGATAACCCCTTTTTTTTGATAAGACAGGCATGGTCTACATGCATTGGGTTCCGACTTGACAGGCAGTCAACAAGAAATACTATGCTGAGGTTTTATATTAGTTCAGAAAAAGATTCCGTCGGAAGAGGCCAGCACTCTTCAATCAGGTCAGTGCAGTTTTCACCAGGAGAATGTACAAGTTCATAATTTTATGCTGGTCAAAGATTGTTTGACCAAGATGGCCATGGAAACAGTTCCTCGCCCTCCCAAAACCTTTATTCCTGCAACTTTTGGTTATTCATTAAGCACAAGAAAAACCCTAAAAGCTGTCGTTATGAGAACATCGAGGAGATAAAAGAGGCTGGGAAGAGTAATGCACCTCATACCTGTTCATCATATGATAATCAATGTTACTTATTTTAATGATCGTAGAAAAGGTTGGATAAAAAAGTGATTTTTTTGTTTTACACGTTAGTAACAATTGTTTAGTTACTTATTAAATAAAATTACTTTATTTGGTTGACTGTATTTGATGCCCTCTTTCCTCAGTAAATCAAGAGTTCATGAATGATAATGAAAAAAATCAACGGAAAATTATGTTGTTTTCAAATCTTCCCATGTCATATATTCATTTCTTTAGTTAGTTCGAATATATTAAGGGTCTCTCCGTCTGGGCTAACACTCAAACACGGAAACATAATGAAAAAATAATTATTTTACTTTGGTTAATTTTAAGAGATTAAGGAGCTCCGTCCTGGAGCTAACAATTGATTTCATTATGAGTTGAATTTTACGAATAGACGCTGTGCCCTTGATGGATGTTACTTATATTTCGTGGCTGCTTGCTTTTCCAAGCATTGTTTACAAGTATTTCTTAAGAATATTTTTATGGGGTTTGTTTCTCCTATCACAACTGGTATTATACTGATTTCTTTAAGAGACCATATCGTTATTAAATTATGTTTTACATCCTAATATTTTGTTATGTATTCTTATTCGTCTCTATTAGTCCTTTCAGTGCTATAGTCATTTGGGACTGACATTATTAATGAGAGCAGTACTTTAAGGCTTGTTTCACATTTCAATGTGTGGTTCAATGTCTTTTATGTATCTGCCCACCTGTATATCTTTGTCATAGAACATTGTAACTTTTCTGTTTGAAGTTATCGGTCATGTTTCCAGTTGTCTGACGATCTGTCAAGTTGCATTGTTTTATTTTGTTTAGTTCTGTGAAGCCATGTATGGTAGTTGAGGCGAGGTGGGTTCTGGTGTAATGTCTCGGGAGAAAATGCTGGGGTTGCTTGTAGAGCGAGCAGTTGTCTTTAACCATCATACAGAAGTCTCTGATCATGTTAGAAATCTGCTCCATAGAAAGGCATTATCCTTCATTAAGTTATACTTCCGAACGTGACTTCTCATATATTTCAGAGTCTAATTTTTCCAAACAAGAATATGCACAAACTTTACAAGAATGTGGCTTTCCCCAGTATGAGTTCTTATATATCTTACTAACTTTTTCAGTTATTCGCTTTTTTTTTGTATTTTACTTCAGTAAGTTTTAAGAGATCAAGGGGCTCCCTCCTGTAGCTAACACTCGATTCTGTTATGATTTAAATTTATATCCGAGGGCTCGTTTAAGAATAGATACTGTTCTATTTATGGCTGCTATCTGTATTTCGTTACAGCTTGGTTTCCAGGGAGCGCTTCTAAGTATTTATGAAGATTCTTTTTTATTAAGCCAGTTGCTCCTATCACAACCGGTATAATGTTTATTTTTCAGAGACCATGTCGTTTTTCCCAGTGTGAGTTCTCACATGTCTCATCAATGATGATTTTTGAGAACAAGAATATCCACAAATTTCACAAGAATATGGCTTTTCTCCAGTGTGAGTTTTCAGATGAGTCACTAACGTGGATTTAACAAAACAAGAATATCCACAAAGTTCACAAGAATGCGGCTTTTCCCCAGTGTGAGTTCTTATATGTCTCACTAACGATGATTTTTGAGAACAAGAATATCCACAAATTTCACAAGAATATGGCTTTTCCCCAGTGTGAGTTCTTAAGTGAGTCACTAAAGTGGATTTAACAGAACAAGAATATCCACAGACTTCACAAGAATGTGGCTTTTCCCCCGTGTGAGTTCTCACATGTTTCATTAACATTGATTTTTCAGAACAAGAATATCCACACACTTCACAGGAATGTGGGTTTTCGCCAGTGTGAGTTCTCGTATGTGCTACTAATGTAGATTTAGCAGAACAACTATATCCACACACTTCACAAAAATGTGGTTTTTCCCCAGTGTGAGTTCTAATATGTCTCACCAAATCTGATTTTCGAGAACAAGAATATCCACAAACTTCACATACATGTGGATATTCCCCAGTGTGAGTTCTCATATGTTTCACTAAATCTGATTTGCAAGAACAAGAATAGCCACAAACTTCACAAGAATGTGGCTTTTCCCCAGTGTGAATTCTCATATGTGTAACTAAGTCTGATTTCCGAGAACAACAATATTCACAAACTTCACAAGCATGTGGCTTTTCACCAGTGTGCGTTCGCATATGTGTCACTAATGATGATTTTTGAGAACAAGAATATCCACACACTTTACAAGAATATGGCTTTTCCCCAGTGTGAGTTCTCATATGTCTTACTAACTTTGATTTTTCAAAAAATGAATACCCACACGCTTTACAAGCATGTGGCTTTTCCTTGGTATGCGTTCTCATATGTCTCGCTAACAATAATTTTCTAGAACAAGAATATCCACACACTTCACAAGAATGTGGCTTTTCTAAAGTGTGGGTTCTTATATGTTTACGTAAATCTGATTTTTGAGAACAAGAATACTCCCATATTTCACAAGAATGTGGTTTTTCCCCAGTGTGGGTTCTCATATTTTACTCAATTTGATATTTCCATCCAATATCAACAAATGTCACAAGCGTGTAGTATTCCCCAGTGTGATTTCACGGCTATCTTATTTTTTTTAAAACAAAAATATCCACAAGAATGGGGCGTTTCCGCAATGTATGTTATCATGTTTTACTACTTTGATTGTTTTTGTAAAAGAATACCCACACACTTCACAAGCATGTGGATCTTCCTCACTGCGAGTTCATAATTTGATTTTTAGAACACTTATTAAGAATGTCACTTTTCTCTTATGTGAGTTCTCATATATGTCAGTAACCTTTAATTTTGAGAACAAGAATATCCATACATTTCACAAGCATTTTTAGTAGATTTAAAAGTCATATACTTTTCTTCAATTTGCGATTCGATCTGGAGTTACTTTTTATTTTAACATTAAATTCAAGATGTGTTGTTTTTGTCACTATTCCACAAAATTTGTTAAATAGTAGTGTCCACTATAAGAAGTCCTACGACAGATGTGGCTTTAGTCTCTCCAAAATGGGAATAACTGTTTATAGGACAACGTTTAAAAATGATACTCCATTGAAATTTCATAACAGGGATCAATCAGGAACATCTGCAAAAAATTGAAGAAATTCAATTTTTTTAGTATTTGCATTCACATATTTCTATTGGTGTCAACATTAATAGACTGAATTCACAAAATCCTGATTAATTTAATCTATATGAGACACATTCAAAAAGTAACCAAAAATTTTCTAACTTGATACAGAGTCAATGGATCTAGGTGTTGCTTTGGATATAATCTAGTTGTAATTATATCTAGCATTGCTTTTTTTTATTTTCATCATGAAAAGGCCTTCGGGACAAGATCAAAGTGTAGTATCTGTTCTTCGGATGCTGCACTTCTATTTCTTGTTCTCTTTCGGTGGAGGAGAAATCCTTCACGACTGAGACAATTTTTATTTCTGTACCTTTTCTCCATGCTAAAAAAACGACCCTGGTGTCTAACTCTGTCCCGTGGGGAGGCATAGTAAATAGGTACAATATTAGAATGTGTATATTTACATATATAATATTAGAATGTGTATATTTATATATATATATATATATATATACATACATGTATGTTAATGTAACAATGAAAGTAAATTACGATAACAATCAAAAACTATTTATTGCATAAACGTTTTTGTCTTCTTTAAGCACATACATATAATTGATATATGAATATGCAAAATTAGCAAAAATATTGTAACATTTTCTTAATATGTGCTTGCTAAGTGCCCAAAAGGGCATTAATTCAATTTGCAAGCGACAGTGAAATTCAATGCACATATTTTTTTTAACTTATACTTTTTTCCTCATTTTTGCAATACTATTTATCTATCTAAGGTTTGTTTGAGGAAATTAATCAATTCCTTGATATGATAATAAAAATTATTTGTAAGTACAGCTGTTTAACTTATCAGTGTGTTTATGTTTCACCTGTCTTTAAGTATCGGTACGAAAACAAATTTTAGTTTGTAAAATATATTATCAAATAACTTGAAAAAATGACAGACTTGTTAAAAAGGCGAGTGTTCTCAACATTACTAGAAAATTCCTTCTACCCGTCTACATAGCTCATATTATCATATGTATTGTTGCTATATATAAGCGTGCTACCATTGCTATCATCATCTTAGACAAGATAAAAAAAGGGTCTCCAATGTAATAGATCCTGCTACTATGTGTAATTTCTACTCCATGTTATTGCAACAATGTACCACCCCTGTGACTGTTTTACAAGTAATTTAATAGAAGGTGCTCTGCTGAACATATAGTAATTGTAGCCTGTGGACGTATATATTTCATTATAACCCGACAATCATCAAAAGCACATCCCTTCTTGCTGATGCTTCTATATGCTGGAAAACCTTTTACATTAATAGTTATCTCTCTCAGTGTGAAAGACTTTGAAATTGCCTGTTTCCTCCTTCTTAGATTGTAATAAAATGCAGTAGTTTAAATTAATGTTAACATGATAAGCTACACCTCTGTTAGTAATAGTCCTACTAGTAGTCCAGCGTTTGTATTACTATACACATAGATTCGAAAAAGTTGCCAAATAACAAATATATAAGAAATAAATGTTATCAAAGGCAAGATAAGTTACTTTTCTACCTAACTGGATAATTTTTAATGTTTTTATTTAATGTAACATGTTTAATCAGCTCGAAAAACATTCAATGTTTTCCAATGTATTTGAAAATTACAAATGGTGCCAGACCCTCTGTTGAACACAGTAAGTTTGGGAAAAGGAGTTAAAAATAAAAAAAAACTATACAAACTACTGTAAAAAAAACCAGTGAATATATGTCAGCTTATGTCATGGTAACATATATTGAGTTTCTAACAGTAATACAACCCTGTAGTCCCTTCATTCCAGGAAGTAATACATCTTATTTGGGGGGAAAAAGAGCAAAATTCGTCTTGAGTGTGTTATCTTTATATATTTGTTCACTCCTAATTTGTATAAATGTGTTTAACTTATCAGTGTGTCAAATGTTTGATATTTAAATTTTAGTAAGACTAAATAGTTAAATTACTATAAACAAACAATTATATGCTATCCTTGTAGTTTGCTTCGAAAATAGTAGCCCCTTACGTTGAAGTGGCATTGTGACTAGTTTGTAGTAAAAAACAGCATTTGTGACCATGGGGGTATAATTTATAATTGACAATACAACGAATACATGTAGATTTATACTGACATTGTCTTTGCCTGGAAAAAATACCTTTCTTAATTTTCCAATCCTTTCATTCAAAACTAATGGTTTTGTCAGAAAAAAAATCCTGTTTATCCCTAATTCAGATAAACGTTAAATTATTCTTATTAGAGTTTTAATATTTTATTATTAATGTTTTCTTTTCTATTATTTAAAGAATGAAATTGTTTCATATATTTCTCTAGTTGATTGTGATAATGTATTTCCTTTCATCAAGAGATTGTTGCGTTTTGTAGTGGAGTGTAATAATTGTGTCCTTTAATCAATGTATTTTTACAATCCACTTCAATCTAATTAATTTACGAGCCAGTAAAGTTGTTTATATGGAAGTTGCTACAGACAAGGTAGGAAACCACTTGATATAAGTATAAAAATGATCTATGCAATCGCAGCTGATAACTATTTACTATAGTCTGGAAAAGACAAAGGTAATAGGTAAAAAAATACAGTGAGAACAGAGTTCCACAAGCATATCGTGTTGAGAAAAAATGTTACTAGAATATGATATTATAATAGTATTATAATGAGGTACTTAGCAACGAGATTATGATGAACACTAGATTAACATGTTGTGGTGGGACCACCTTTAATGAATGACATTTAGGTTAAGAAATCCAACTACTTTTGTGGGATCACCCACCAGTTAGTTGATAGTCTATGTTTAAATCGGTATATGTACGAGGGGCGTGCAATAAGTAATGCCCCTGAACCACTTCACATAGTAGTAGAGCAACGAAACTTATTAGTCAAACACCTGTAAAACAGAAACCACCATTAGTTCAGAGCTGTAATTTGCCACATAACCCATAGAGATATAAATCATTGCACATGCAAAATGTCAGCCAAGTCAGACAACTGGGAGTGGGTCAAGGGCATTACTTATTGCACGCCCGTCGTACCTGTGATCTCACAAAACTAAAAGATTAACAAATAGTGACTAAAAAAGGTTGATTACATTATTCAACTTTTGTAGTGATCCTTGTTCAGATGGAAGATTAGGGTTAAGCCGATTAGATACATCAGTATTGTAATACCTAGTGTTACAACTGTTTATAAAGCATATACATGAACAATGTATGGAGACAGGTCTGATCGGCTGCTAACAATTTTGCATGTAGTTTTGCAGTGGTATGACATCATAATATTTTCAGTGGAATACATGTTGTTCAGAGGAAAAGAAAGTATTGTCGATAACTTGTATGTAAAAACTGTTGACTAAAATAGATAATTATTAAAGTACTTCTAATAAAGTATTTATGTATTAAATTCCGTATATCACATATTTACGTTGAGGAATGCACTAGGTTTGTTGGAGCACATTCCATGAAAGTACTCGTCAAACAAGCATAGGCTGCAAAATTGTGACGATGTGACAGTGGCTGGTGCTTGGTAGACAGTGTGTAACTGATTTTTAATTTTCTCATGATTACACACTGAATTTACTCAATCATTAAAAAAAAAACAAAAAAAACATTATTTTCACTTGATAAAAGTAATAAATGATTGTTTCCATGTTTTATGTGCTTTTAGAGTTTGCTTTAATTGAAATGGAACAAAACATCAAGACAAACAAAAAGATGGCATTAAAGATGCACTTACCTTGATTCAAATTCAGTTTCATTCATAGAAATGGTTGAAACATTGTACAAGGCTTTTCTTTGATTATTTTTTAGGAAAATCTTCGATTGTTTTCATGTGCTAAACATTCTCTGGATTTCTATGCTTAAGCTTCTTTCTTAGAACTGCACGCCTGTGGAACTCTCTTCCATTTACCTGCTTTCCAGCAGACTATGGCCGTCTTCAAGTCCAATGTGAATAAGTTCTTGATGAGCCGTTCCCCTTAAGTAATCCAATTTACCAAATTTACACTTCAAACAATTACTATGATATTGTCCTTTTGACCAATGTACACTCTTTAACCCTTATCCTCGAGTGGTCTCTCGGTATTGATAAGTGGTGATTCCCTTGTAAAAAAAAAATTAAAAACAATAAAAAAAATGTGTATGGTTGTTTTGAGGTGCTTTTCCATATTTAATTTATAAACAATCTACATTCATCCCAAATAAGCCACAATGAAACGTAAGGGGATAATATTTGTGAAGGGGACATACTAACAGTGATATCTTTGATTATATCACATTTAAATTTCTGCATGTCCATACAGCCAAGGAAACAGGGAACAGGAAAAAATTACAAAAGATTTTAAAATTATTTTTCTTTCCTTCATAGTTGAACCCCAATTACAGGGGATAGATAAAGACACAAATTATGCAGGTGATAAAGACAAAAATAACTACAAATTTTCGAAGTACTGATTTTAGAACCCATGCATTAATAATCCTAAGAAAACCCCTTTAGCAAAATAAAAAAATACCAGCACTGAAGAAATTATTAAAAAAAAATATATAAAAAATTTTACAGCAAAGAATCATTTTCCCATATAAATGAACACCTACTTGGGTAGTTAGGGGTCAACCAGACATGTAACCAGTCGCAGTTTAAAATTTTTGCAGCAATTCATGGGGAGATTTATATGTTCTTACATTCTTACATAAGAGTAGTGGTTGATGGACAAAAATCAGAGGCCTGCAGTATTAATGCTGGAGTCCCTCAAGGGTCAATCCTAAGCCCAACTCTCTTCCTGATCTACATCAATGACCTCCCTTAACACATACTTAAATCATTCATTGACATCTATGCTGACAACACACGACCATCTACGGCAACACATCAAAGGCTGTAAATGACGAAGTTCTCTCTGATTCTCTCTCCTCTGATCTCGAGCGCGTGGTTCAGTGGGGGAAGACGTTGCTGGTTAGCTTTAATGCATCTACAACCAAACTCCTATCCTTACACCATCAACGCTCTGTTCCCCGTCTGGCATCAATTGGGATGGATGGCTCTCATCTGGGAGAGGCCCCGTGTTTTCACAAGCTTCTTGGTTTGATCTTTACTCCTGATCTGAAATGGAACACGTACATCAAGTCTGTTGCCAAGGTCGCTGGAAAGATGGTGGGATCCTTCTACCGCTCCAGAAGATATCTCACTACTGTATACGTGTATTGTTAACTATTCTGTACTTTTACTTAACAATTTAATAAACAAATGATACTGTAAAAATATCGTTGATTGTTTTCTAAAATTTTAATATTCAACTTCATATTTAATTTTAAAAAGTGACATTCTTTTTATTTTATATTTTTATTGATTTTTGTTTTATATAAGAATGGGGTGAGTCATATTTTTTAATTTTAACTTTAAATTCAATGAGGGGACATTTGGTTTTACTCATACATTCTGTTTTGCGTTCTGGTTTAAATTTACCCCCCCCCCCATTAATAATAGTACTATTTAGAAACTTATTCTTAACATTGGAAAGGATGTCCTTCCTAACTATTTTGTATTTTTACCTAATAATTTGCTGAATACAAGGGGCATTTTTTGTGTCATAACTGATTTACTTTGAAGTCATTGATTGCTAACTGATCATGAAGTCGAGGCTCATTTTATATTAAATTTATATAGGAAAGTGATCTCCACTTTAAATTTTTAAATAGGTATTATTATTTTTTCATTCCTTCAGTGGATAGTTTTTAAAGCTGTTGAAATATAATAGCCAAAATAAAGTCATTTTTTTTTTTGTTGTAAGGAATTAAACTACACTGGGTTAGATTGTAAAGATTTGCAAATATGTTGTTTATTTTTTTTTTTACATAAAGTTACACTGCTCATTGGTGATGGCCAATAAATATGTGCTAATTTTATGTAAACTTTATAAAAGAGAGTGCTCCCCATTCTAAAATCTTAAATATTGGATTAAACAAACAAACAAAAATCCACCGGAATTCTCCAGCGATATAACAGATAAATGTAGACATAAAAAAATGTTGGTACTCATGCACTTATTGATCCATGCTGAAATAATCATGTTATTATTTAAAAAAACATTTTTAACATGAGGAGGGTAGGGTGTTTTGTACTTATTCTGTACTTTAAACTTACAATTGAATAAAAAAAACTGTAGGGAAACGTGCGACTTACCTAATTAGCACGTGTGCATAATTCAATGGGTCGGCCCGTAATGGATTACCGAGAATTGAATCAACATGTTGATGCTTTCACTGGAAATGCAGACGTGTGCGCTGCTAAACTAAGAGAGTGCCGTCAGAAAGCACATTTATAGCACACTGTGCCTACACGCTTATTACTACCTGGGAGAGAATCTACATTGCTTCCATGCGGTTCGACTGTTGCATGTTGAATGCTAGTTGCTACTGCAATTGGCTCCTGTTCCTTACAGATGTTTTGAGCTCGGGCTAATAACTCGTCTGTTGTCAATTCACCATATCAAGTGAGAGACCGTGTTTGGGTAAAACCCCCAAATGCTGGGTGCACTGTAAAATTTTGCAGAGGAAAAATAGACAAAATTATAAGTCCTAAGACCATGTTGATTAATGGTGTACCACGTCATGTAAAAGATATCCACCCCTGTTATACCTCTTCTGATTCTGAGGATAATGAGGAAGATCACATACAGTTCAGGGATGATCCTGATCGCCTATTGCCCCTACAGGTGAGCATAGAAACACTACCTACAGAACCAGATGAGGGAATGATGGAACATACTAGTGGCAATAGTGATGAGGACTGTTACGTGTATAAACAATACCCCCCCTTTAGGTGTAACTCTCCTAGTAGAAGTACACTTCCCCTACTTACCTCCCTTGGCCGGCATAACTCACCTTGGTGTGGTGTCTGTATTATAGCCATTATGGAGAATAAACTACGATATGAATCTTGTCCCTAGCATCCGTGTTTGTTGTCCATATTATATGCATGTCTACACACATAATATGGTGGCAGATTGTGGTAAAAACCGAAACACGTCTCCTAAACTATAAAAATAACTGCCGGTCGTCATAAAACTGAGTAAGCTATTTTTTTTATTTTTTATTTTTTTTGTCTTCTCTGCTATGTTCGACGTCTGTATGGACGGTGACGGTGTCTGGTCTGTTTACTGTTAACTTCTGGTGCTTACTAGCATCACTTTGTCACTGTGACTATTTATCTGTCCTGTTTACACTATCAAGATGTCTATTGATGACACGACGGCTACTACTACTACTGTCACTAATCTCTCTACTGATATGGCTGGTCTACATATGGGGGCTCCTGAAAGACTCGTATTCGGCGAGAATAAGGCTGATTCATGGAACTTGTTTTTCAAAAGATGGTCCACCTATGCGCTGCTAACCCGACTTGACCGAAAACCGAGAGAAATACAAGTGGCAGTGCTAGAAAACTGTTTAGGCGATGAAGCTATGAGGATATACCAGAGTATACAGTTCGACACCCCAGATGCAGACCGCACTGTACAAGATATACTACAGGCTTCAAATGAATATGCTGTAGGAATAACGAATGAAACTTACGAGAGGTTTGTTTTTCGTCAGAGGAAGCAGGAGGAAGGTGAAGCTTTTGATGTTTTCTATAACGACTTAAGACTCCTGTCACGAAGCTGTAATTTTTGCTTCAAATGCTATGAGTCGATGCTCAGATACCAGCTTGTGGAAGGCATCCGGAATCAAAACACAAAGCAGGACCTTCTAAAACTTTAAAACCTTACCCTGCAGAAAAGTGTAGACATTTGCAGGGCAGCTGAAAAGGCCTTTATACAAAGTCAAAATATGGGAACAGAGGATGCTACTGCCTGGATAATGAGGGTCAGTGAAACCAGTAAAACTTGGGAACCAGCTCAAAAGAAGAAATGCTCCTTCTGTGGTTACTTGCATGCAGCAAAGAGCAGCAGATGTCCAGCTTTTGGTAAACGATGTAACGCATGTATGGAGAAAGGCCATTTTGAGTCAAGGTGCCCCAACAAGTCCAGCAAAGCTATGGGACAATGGAGCAACACATCAAAGAATAAAAAGTACAGTAGGCCACGACCACATGTGCACCATGTCGACACTTCATCAGAGGATGATGAGGGAGAATATACCCACTGAGTGAATGCAGTGAAGTCAAATAAGAAGCATAGGAAAGATGCCAAGTGTCTCATGCTCCTCGACAACCAGGAAATTGTCTTCCAGATTGACACACGGGCAACCATCAACACACTTCCTGCAAAGTTTGCAAATGAATTAACACCATACAATGGGGTTCTGACAATGTGGAACAAATCTCTTTTAAAACCACTCGGAATATGTCACAAAAATGTTAAAAACCCTAAGACGAACAAAACATATTCAGTGGAGTTTGTCGTATTCAGAGACGAATACGACTGTCAACCCTTATTGGGCCTACCTACAAGTACGCATATGGGGCTGGTTGAAATAAAACAGCAGAATTTCCACCGTGTTGCAGCAGTTAACATGGACAATAGCTACGAGGAGGTGTTTGATGGAAAATTGGGGAAGCTACCAGGAGTTGCAACCCTATAACTTAAGCCAGATGCTATTCCAGCTGTGATGCCGAACAGGAGGACACCTGTGGCGGTACGACCAGAACTAAAGGAACTAGACAAACTGACAAAAATGGGAGTCATCGAGCCGGTACATAAGCCTACTCCATGGGTTAGCCAACTAGTCCTCACAAGGAAGAAGAATGGAGCCTTAAGAATATGCCTGGATCCGCATGAGCTCAACAAAGCACTCATGCGGGAACACTACATCATGCCTATCCTCGAGGATACCCTCCACGATATGAGGGATGCAAAGATATTCAGCAAGGCGGATATATCTTCAGGATATTGGCATGTCGAACTTGATGAAGCCTCCAGCAACTTGACCACATTCAAAACATGTTTTGGCTCATACTGTTGGCATCAACTACCTTTTGGTCTAAACTCGGCAGCCGAAATATTTCAAAGGAAGCTGGTAGAGCAATTCCAGGACATGAAAGGAGTCATTATCATTGCTGATGACCTGGTGGTTTATGGAACAAACCAGGAGGAACATGACAGACGACTTCACAGCCTTCTAAAAAAATGCCAGACAATAGGGATAAAATTAAACCCTGAAAAGTTAAAAATAGGCCTAGACGCTATTGTTTTCATGGGGCATTGCATAACGAAGGAAGGCATAATGGCTGACCCAGAAAAAATTAGGGCCATTACTGACATGCCAGAACCAGAAACTATTGGAGACCTACGTAGATTTCTTGGCATGGTAAACTATGTTGGGAAATTTATCCCCAACCTGATGACAATCTTAAAGCCCCTCCAAGACTTAACAAAAAAAGATGTCATGTGGACGTGGTCAGAGGCACAGCAATCGGCTTTCAGGACAGTCAAAGATATGATATGTAAAGCACCAGTGCTCTCTTACTATAACCCACTTAAAGAACTCACACTTGAGAATGATGCATGTGAGTATGGGTTGGGAGCAGCCCTGATCCAAGAAGGGCAACCAGTTGCCTATGCAAGCCATTCCCTATCGAACACCGAAGGAAGATACGCCCAAATTGAAAAAGAGATGCTTGCAGTGGTATATGGTCTGGAAAAATTTCACCATTACACGCATGGAAGGAAAGTGAATGTCCTCACTGACCATAAACCACTTGTGGCGATCTGCCAAAAGCCACTAGCGAAAGTACCTAAACGACTCCAAAACTTGCTGCTACAGGCTCAGCAGTATGATTTCTCTATCAGATACAAGCCAGGGAAAGAAATCCTATTAGCCGACACTCTCTCACGTGCGCCCATAGACTAACCAAAATCTGAAGAGCTTATGACTGTAAATAATTTGACGATGCATCCCATCAAAGACCGCAGACTTTCTGAGATCAGATTCAAGACACTGCAGTGCACTGGAGGATCCTATCATGAAGATATTAGCTGAGGTTATTGCGACAGGCTGGCCCAGTGACAAAAAACTGTTTCCCGACTCAGTAAAACTTTTTTTTGACTACAGGGACGAGTTGACAGCACAAGATGGACTAATACTAAGAGGACAAAGAATAGTCGTACCTCAATCTATGAGAGCGGAAATGAAACAAAAATGTCATGCGGGCCACCTAGGCATAAACTCTTGTCTCAGAAGAGCGAGAGAGCTATTGTTTTGGCCAGGTATGTCCGCTGAAATACGCCAATATGTTCAAGTCTGTGCCACATGTGCAACATATGCAGACCGTCAACCAGCGGATCCCCTCATAATCACAGAAGTACCAGAGAGACCCTGGCAACGAGTTGCTACCGACATTTTCTCATGGGGTGGAAATGAATATTTGGTCACGGTGGACCAGCATAGCAGTTTTTTTGAGGTGGACAAGTTGAATGGCTCAACGTCAGATGCAGTGATCAGTCGTCTTAGAGGCCATTTTGCTAGTTATGGTATACCAGACATCCTCCTTTCTGATAATGGACCCCAATTCTCATCTAGCATGTTTCGGAAGTTCGCAAAAGATTGGGTGTTTACTCACGAAACAATATCCCCAGAGAACAGTCAAGCAAATGGTGCTGCTGAGGCAGCTGTTAAAATTATGAAGCGTCTAATGCGAAAGTGCAAAGCTTCGGGAGAGGACCTATTACTTGGGCTACTAAACATGTGAAATATACCCACTGAAGGTTTCAATACTAGTCCAGCACAGAGACTGCTAGGCTGACGGACAAAGGCAACAGTACGGACCACCGAGCCCCTACTGAGGCCCAGCTACACTTACTCACATTATGAGGCACAAAAGAAAGAAGATAAGAAGCTGAGGTGGCAGGGCAAAGGCAGAGAACTGAGCCAACTTCATGTGGGCAGCAATGTCTCTAAGACCTCACGCAAGAGAGTGGGAGGAAGCCACGGTAAGAAAAAGGTTGACTGGTCGGTCGTACGAAGTTGAAAATGCAAGCGGACAACGATACCGCCGCAACCGTCGTTTCATACGCCAAACAATACAACCAAAACACTCTTTCCCCATACACCAACCAAGAGGCACCATCTACAACCACTCTGAGATAGAAAGACTCACCCCAGACAATGCAACAAATAGACAAAATGAGATGGAAACACCAGCAGATCAACAAGACCCAAACGAGAGACCAATATCACCAATACAGACAAGATCGGGCAGAGTCATAAGAAAGCCTGTCAGATATTGTGAATGATCTACCTGAATTTTGAAAAGGACACATTTTCTCTCTTCCCCTGTAAGGAGGGAGATGTTACGTGTATAAACAATACCCCCCCTTTAGGTGTAACTCTCCTAGTAGAGGTACACTTCCCCTACTTACCTCCCTTGGCCGGCATAACTCACCTTGGTGTGGGGTGTCTGTATTATAGCCATTATGGAGAATAAACTACGATATGAATCTTGTCCCTAGCATCCGTGTCTGTTGTCCTTATTATATGCATGTCTACACACATAACAAGGACGATGGACATGAGGAAGTAATACCACCAGTTCCTCATCAAAGTACCCGAGAAAGACGAATACTGCCCACCTGCCTTGATTGTGAAACACCGCCTATAGCATCACGAGAGGGAATGATGAAACATACTGAGGAAGATGGAACCGTTATTATTTACGTCCGGATCACTCTCTGCACTAATACCCTTTTTATTAATTATTAAATTGTTAGGTGTAAGTACAGAATAATTACAAAACACATTCCACTCCACATGTTTAGAATGGCTTTCTAAATAATAAAGTTATTATTTAAGCACGGTTCATTAATTGTACCAGTACCAAAACACAAAAGGTAAAATTGAATAATATGTTTTTGGACATTTTTTTTTTTTTAATCGGAGATTCATACTTTTCTTTTTTTCATGTTTGTTATAAAGCACTACAGAATCACTATATTTTATTGAATTGTAATAAAAATGAACTTATTTTCATTTCATAAGATTTTATTAAAAGTTATAAAATATATTTTTTAATGTAAAAAAGAAAAAGATACAAACTTACCTTTCTTTCTAGAAATTCAATACGAAAAAAAAATCAGGATGGATTCGCTTTTTTATTTTTTCAAATCATAAATGTTTTGTTTGTTAAGATTGCTTTAGTAAATTGATACAACTTTCGTTTTTTGTGTTCAATTCGTAAAAAATAAAATATATGAAAATATTAAAAAAAAAATTAAAATTAAAAAATGAAAAACACGATATAAACGTGAAATTATTCAAAGAAGAAAATCAACTGCTAAAGAACAATTAATTCAAGGTCATCTTAACACGGTGTAATCATTATTGCGTCCCGCGTGTGAAAATGTCCGGTCATTAGTTAAGTCAAAGTGTGTCAAATTGTTTTCCTATCGCATTTTAGATTATGATTTGTCAATTCTTCAATTGCGGGGGTTTCTTATTTAAATCTCTCTTTTTTTAATTTTATGTTTATTTTTATTTTTAGTAAACTTCTTTTTTTGTATGTCTAATTCATTAAAAAAAAAAAAAAAAACACACACGAAGCTATAAAATCACGTTTTATTTTTTGAAGACTGAACATTTCATGATTATTTGAATAAGTCGAACTACTGTTACCATCCAAAATGAGAACCGTAGTCCGAATAATCAAAATAATCCTCATAAAAAAAACGAATATTTCACATAAATCAACACAAATAAGAGGAAAGAATCGTGCAAACGGCGAATTCAATCAAATGACAAAAATAGATTTGAAACAAGAAAATAAACTGTAAACATATGATTACTTAATAAAATTTGCAAATTTTTGTCACTAAAACCGATTCGTTTAAACTTATGATAACCTTTCCTTAGTATTTCAGACTTAATTCGTAAATTAACTTCCCTGTTAAACATACAAATGGCACCCAACGAACGGTGATAAAACTGCAGTATCTGTTCCTAGCTTTTATGCTCATGTCAGCCATATTTCCATATTAAACATTTAATGGCTAAATTTTTCGCAGAAAACTTTTCGCAGAATCCTTAACTAATAAAAAACATTAACTTTTTCATTTGGAAGAGAAGTAACTAATTTCGAATAACTGAAATTTCCCAGATCTATATATTTTTTTTTTTTAGTGACTTGTGTGTAAAAAAAAAAAAAAGTGTTTGGATTGTTTTGAAATTAGTTTATTTGACTGTCGGGGGGGGGTTGTACACGTTTTCATAAAATGTCTATGAACATGGAAAGAGTACTCTAAAATGAAAGTGAAGTACCTGTTTCTGATTTATGTACTCATAGCAACCATGTTTCACATTATCATTATCGCGGCGATTTTAAGGCATGTTTGGTGCTTTGCTTTGCTTGTTGAAAGTTTTTATAGTTCAGCTGAGTTTAATGAGTTGCATCATCCTGTAATGTTGCTATCACAGGGACATAACTCCCAAAAGAGTTACTCGACCTTTAAATCACACACACACACACACACACACACACACACACATATTGTGGCTGCCGCCAGATCATCTTTTCTTGGGCTAGATGGGTTTTGGTATTCTGGCCCTTTAATGCTGAATATCAAAGCCTTAGCTAAATCCGTCATCATAAAATAAGCCCTTAAGATGAGGCTCGTAGCCTCGACACCGCCGCGTCGAATCTACTCAAACAGAGTAATTGGCGCGCTCTGTCCCAACTGTAGAACCCAGTTGCGCACCTGCGGATATATAAACATCGGGTAATCTCCAAAAAATACCGTTAGGGCTTACAACATGGCCGCCAGAAGAGTCAACAAAAAACTGCGAATAAAATATATAAAACTCGTAATTTCTGTTTTTAAAGTGGGTTGTCAATTTTCTTTATGAAATATACTTCCAAAATAAACTATTACAGTCGTTTAAAACATAATAGAAGTATTATTTTTTAAAAACAATGTTTACAAAATGTCTACGCACGTTCGTAGACATTTTGTAAACATTGTTTTTAAAAAATAAAAAACAATACTTCTATTATGTTTTAAACGACTGTAATAGTTTATTTTGGAAGTATATTTCATAAAGAAAATTGACAACCCACTTTAAAAACAGAAATTACGAGTTTTATATATTTTATTCGCAGTTTTTTGTTGACTCTTCTGGCGGCCATGTTGTAAGCCCTAACGGTATTTTTGGAGATTACCAACTTGGGTACCAATGTTTACAAAATGTCTACGAACGTGTTCACGCGGACGCCGTAATAAGCATCTTGCATCATAAGAATGTTATTCTTTTCATCCAATCGGATTACAAGGAAAAATATGTATTTTTCTGAAGGTCTTCGTGGAGCCGGTTGCAAATGTATAAAAAGTGCATTTTTGTGCCCAAACAAATCGGTCGACCCCAAGGCAGCATGCTGTATCATCATCATCATCATCATCATCATCATCACCATCATCATCGACTCCGTCCGTGTGGACGTTAAACGCGTGCATGCTTGACAATTCCTCCACATCGAGATGGACTTGTTAATGTTACCCTGATGGACTTTATACGTTTACCCTTTTCTATCTCTCCGCTAAGTAAGCGATGGACTCTTATATTGTTATTTCCCCCTAATAAAAGGAGATTGGTTATTTCTAACCAAGAATTTTTACTTTTCTCCTTCAAAACATTTTTTCTTGACTATTTCAATACATAAAAAAAAAAAAAAAAAAAAATTCAATTACTTTGGTCAATGGACTTTTCTTAGTTATTTCATTTCGTAAGAAAACATTCAATTACCTCCATCGCAGGACTTTTCTACTTCGTCCTATATAGAACTTTTAATCTCTTAGTTTCAGGACTGTCTTTTTCATTACATGAAGAACTTTTAATACCGCAGTCGCGGAACTGTCTCCTTCATTACATAAAAAAAGCTCATTTAATTACTTGAGTCACAGGAAGAGTCCTTTCATTTATTTACAATTAAAAAAAATTGTATTTATTTTATCCATTCGTCTCAGTCATCTTTGTTTGATTGTTCAACCCCTATTTTACACTTGATTTTTATTATTATTATTTTGAATTTGTAGGATTAACATCGACACCCATTAGTCCGGCAACAAAGCCAAAAATGATAGGAAAACTATCGTTCTAGTTAGACTAATATCATAAAAGTGGTATAAATATATTTAAATAAAATAAATAATTATTCATTTGTGTGTTATATATAGCTTAGAAAGCAAAATAAGATAGGTGTTCCTACTTCCGGGTGGTGATTCTGTCAATGCCCCAGGCGAAGTGATATCACAGAAAGGATGCCAAGTGCGCGAGCCTTTTCTAGTCTCACACAAAAACACGCGTTCACATCTCAAGCTATATTACTTGCTATATACATACGCACACACAAACATACACGCACATGTACACACAAGTAGATATATTAACGTTCACGTACATACACTCACATTCACGTGTATACACACACAAGCTAATGTATGCACATGTACGCACAGATGGACAACGTCACTTCCCTTTCAAAGGAAATCCACACATGCGCAAAAGACCACTGGAAACAATTATAAAAGCAAGAGCAATAAGCAGCATCTTTCTTTTCCAACCCGCCTTCCGAGGTGAGTGGTCGGCGCACCAGCCACCGCCGTTTCGGCAGGCACGCGCACGTGCGTGCCTCACGCCACTTGCTACTATGTGGGGCAAAAAGCTAACAAACAGTACGTACACTTTATACGCTTTCTCTCTCCATGAACTGGATTGACATTCTCACTCTTTCTCTCTCTCTATCTACAACGTGTGCCGGAGAACACCTCCGCATAGCTGACTGCTAACATGTCTTTGTCTACACGCTGGACTATCATTCCCATTTCCACTACATTACTTCTGTTCCCACGCGCGAACAAACGATGATGACCCGAACGTGAGATGAACACACATTTCCTTTTCTTTCTACACCACCAGTCCCACAACAAATGATGGTTACACCTGAGCGCGGACAGGAACACGTGTTATATCTAAAACATTCATTCTTTCAACAGTAAATAAACGACGCGTTTATCTTATCCAGCAATTGAGTTTTTGTTTCCTTCATTCCATTCGCTTTGTTATTTTCTTTTGTAACGGGATTAGGATTTATATATATCCTAGTCCTCAACACAAGCCCTTTCTGAGATTAGACCCTGGAGAGAACAGGTCGCTTCTTTTCACCATCCGTCCATCGTTCGGTCAATTCCAAATGTAGTAGCAGTTCTTTTCTCTTTAGCCCCTAAAAGTACCAACAAGGAAAGAATATAAAATCTTTATATTTTGTTGATCATTAAGGTGGTTTTAATAAGAATATATGCAATCTTTCTTTATTTATAAAAAACCCTTTTTTTGTATCTCAAGTGTCTGGTGTCGCTGTAATGTCTATCTCCTATCTTTTTCTTTGTATTATTTTATTTGTTTTCATGTTATTTTTGTAAATTATATCGCTTTGTACGTTTTGTATTGCATTTATGCCAATCGTTTTTATTTATTTTTAATTGCAGTTTTCACAGTTGCATATGTTCAAGAATAGAATTATTCTAACCACAATTAAAGCAGTTGTCAGTTCTCTTACGCATGTCAGGAGGCTAAAGAGATTAGTTGTTATATATGTGTGTCTATATATATATATATATATATATATATATATATATATATATATATATATATATATATATATATATATATATATATAAAAGATATTTGCTGCGGGTTTACAGTTGAGGACACTTCCGGTAGCTGAGGCTTCTGGTAAGATGGCGTTCTGGAAATAAAAGGCTTTTTAAACTACTCGAAGTCAATCTCTTTCCTCATATCTCTTCCACATGACATCCTGATCTCTACTCACTCATAATGATATTAAATAAGTATCTGTACGGTGAGACAAACTTATTTTATTGTCGCACTCACAAATAGATAAACTTTGATCATATAAATCACATACATAATGATGTATGTATACAACAACAGTGAAAACTCGGTGCTTCAAAAATTCCCACGTGTGTGAGACGACCAATATATTTTTGAAGACTCATTTCCAGCGTTTCGAAATACCACCGAGAAGATATAAACTCAGTTTGCACGTGCTACGAAAAATGAAAAAGGAACTACAGTAAAACTCCTTTAATTTGAACTTCCTCTAAAGTTGGACTTCCTCTCATTTGGACTTCCTCTCATTTGGACTTCTTCTAAACCTGGACTTTCTCTAAACTTGAACTGTCTCGTCATTGAAATTGTATTAGCATATTTGCTGCGGAGTTGCAGTAAAACTTTACATGGTTTAGTCAGATATTGCACAGAAATGTTAATATTGCGACTATGTAATTAATGTAGATTTGCTATTGATAATTAATTTACACTAACTGTAAATTTTTTTTCAGATTGCTATGTATAAAATAGTGTAAAACAACCCATCACAATGGCTTGCAACTCTAAAATCAGAGAATACATCCGGTCTAGAAAAAATTCTTGAAACCAAACGGTTACCGACCAACCACGCTGTTCTTAATGCAAATAATGTTAAAATACGGGTGCAACAAGATGAGGAAACTACTGATCAATATCCTGTAGGCAGTAATGATGATGAGAATAGCGACAGCTCCCATTCTCTTGACCCTAATGTAAATAACCAAGAACACTTTGATGAAACAATATCATGGGATGATGCAGAAAAGTCTATGGAGACGGTTATAAAATTTATAGAAAAAAGTCCTTACTTTAGTGACAACTATGTTTTGCAAGCAATGTCACTCCGAAGAGATATAATCATACTAAGCTACAGCATATAAGCTACAGAACCATGAAATTATAGATTTTCATGATCGCTTACGGAATACAATGGCAGCGCCAGAGAGCTCAATCGATGAAAATAGAAACTGCAATGAGACTCATTCAATAAATAAATTAAAAAAAAACTGTATTTTACATAAATGTATGATTTCTGTAGATGATAACTTAGGTAATAAATACCTAACAAGTAAGAGTAGATTTAATTTATTTTCAATGTTTTTGTTCCTGGTAATAATATTTAACAATTCTTACTTGCAATATATAAACTCAACTTAATATATACTTGAAGTATCATATAGCAATGAATTTCATTTACTATTTCTTAATTCTTAGAAAATTAAAGTTAACTGCAGCATATTTTTTTATCACGAAACTTGAACAGCAATACAGTATCCTCTAATTTGAACGAAGCAGATGTTCAAATTATAGGAGTTATACTGTATATATCATTGACTGAACTTAATTTCCTTTTAATCATTGTTTCCGATAAGAAAAGAAAACAACGAAATTCTCATCTTATAAATTTCTATTGTCAGCACATGTGTGTATTTCATTTTCTTTTGCAGACATATTTCTTTTGTATAGTTGAGAATAGGTAGCAAGATTCGTACACCAATATATTTAATATGAAATAGATATCGGGTGTATTGTCGTGCAGGTTACAAAAAGGGATTTATGACATCAGCTGAGTTTGATTTTCTCAAATCAAAGTTTCGGATTAGAGGAAGCAAACTTAAAACGTCTTATTTCATTCATTCATTCATTCATTATTGTTGTTGTTATTGCTATTATTTATTATTATTATATAATTTCGTAAAGTCAAGAACACAGGCAATATTTTTGGGTTAAATTTTTAACGTGAAATTAGCCTCGCTTTTAATCTGTACCTGTAAAAAAATCGAAACGTTAAATAGAATATATCAATTTTGGATAGGAGGAAGCGAACGAACAAAATTCTGAATGCACTTTTTATTACCTCACGTGATTGTTTTTCGTTGTTGTGAGATTGTTTTCATGTTTGTTTTACCTTTGTGATTTGCGTTCATTCTTTGTCATTTTTTGTATTTTGTTTCGGGTCCACATATTGTGATTTTGTGTTTCCAATTTTATTTGAACAAACGCCACAGCCACTTCTATCGTTGTTAAACACTAAGCTTAACCTTTGTTGCAAACTTTAAATGGCGACTCAAAAGGAGGAACGTAGTTCTGCCTTGTCATCAGAAAAATGTGACCTCGAGGAAATGAGCACTATCCAAAATGTAAAAATTGGAGAAACTCCTAGGGCGGTGTCTGGTGCTGTGGATGAGCCAGGTTTGCGGCGGTCTTACCGACACAAGCGGTTAACGTCAAGGGTAAAGGAATGTAAGCAGAACGAGCTGACGAAAAGACTATTCCATAAAATTAAAACTTTTCGCCAGTTTGTTCAAGATAACTCAGAGAAGAATTTGTCAGTATTGCCCATAATCGAATTACAGCAAATTTACGACCGGGTGGAGAGGGATGTAGAGGATACTGAGGCGATTTATGACGACCTCTTGGAATTAGCAGATAAAGACCTTGATTCGAAATTAGTAGACGCCTTCAAGTGAATTGGTACAAAATCAAACCGTCTTGCCTGTAAAATACGCCGAGCTATTGACCGAGCAGGCAGTATAAGTAATGGATCTTCTGTTGGATCACTGAGCATAGCTTCTAAATCCTCTCGTTTTTCCTCCTCTTGGGCTTCTTCTCGTGTTTCAGCAGCCTCTCAGATATCCTCTGTTTCTCATTCCTCCTTTAGTGCCCTATCGAACGCTGCATCTAGTGCTTCTTCTATGCTGAGGGGATCAGCTGTAAAAACTGCCATATTACAGGTGAAATTGCAATCTGAGAAAGAGAGAGCATTTAGGGAGGAGGGACATATGAAGAGAATTCTGAGACAACGAGAGCAGCTGGAGGGGAGGATTGAGACACAGCGTAGGCAGGATGAGATAAAAAACAAACAAACATCAGTTGCATATTGAGCAAACTATAACTGAAGCAGTAACTCGATATGACATGCTCGATGAACAAAAGCCAGTGATCTCAGGTCTTTTGCCGTCCGATGTAAATCTGCCCAACATGACTCAGCTAGAATCCTAATAGCCACCGAGGTTGAGTGTTCCCTCAACCGTGCCAAAGAGCATCAACCACACTTCCACAAACCCATCAGTACAAAGCGACATAGCCGCACTGATTAGGCCATATTCTGAATCAATGGCACTAAGTAGAATCCTGATACCAGAACCTGCAGTTTTCAGTGGAGATCCCCTTGAATACCCTGTCCCTTCCTTTCACTGAAGCTTGCTTTTTATGCATGTTTCACCCTGTCTCATTTGCATGTGTGCCCTCTGTTTTGTCGTGATCTTGTGATCTCGCGAGACCTCAGTTTATAAAACACCAGGCGCCATCTGTTTTTCTCTTTTCCCATCCAACACTTCCCTACGGCAAGTCCACCCCTCCTCCGTCATGCCACCGCTCGCACGCACATCAACACAATACACAAATACGCGGACGTTTGCTACTATGGTGAGTATTACATTGTATTCCAGAGATTTCATTCCTATAGAACGGACTCATATCCTTACCCGTGAAACAGCTAAGCAATGGCCTCACCTGGCAGGAATTGCACATCGCATTCACCCACTCAAAGATTGTGACGTGGGGCTACTGATTGGATATGACTGTCCCCGAGCTCTAGCCCCCCAAAATTGTATCACTGGGGGAGACAGTGATTCTTCTGCGATAGAGACAGACTTGGGCTGGAGCATTGTGGGAAGAATGGACCCCAGAGAAGACTCTAGAGATGCCATTGGACTAACTTGCCGAGTGATGACATGGGAACTCCCGAAAAATGTGAAATTCTACCGGATTGATAAAACGCCAGCCACCGACACTGGCTCTGATATCACCAGTAATGATAAAAAGCAGAGGGATTCACAGCAAAGGCTTAATGAACATAGTAATGCTAAAAAGGGCCCTGAAGCCAATGTGGAATTTAATAAAAGCAATCCTTCAAGTAGTTCCGAGGAAGTGAGGGAATCTCTGCAGACTCTTAGAAGAACTCACAAGCAGCAGCAGCTTGCATCACGCTCTAAGCTTCCACCTCCTGTTCCTTACAAAGAGAGCACCTCTTCAACGACTAATACAGAAGCAGATGAGCGATCAATGCGAATAATCTAGAGTAAGAGGATGTCCAAAACAACCAACTACTTGTGTTTCTGAAACTAGTACTAACTCTGCAGCTGATGATAAATTGGACGTTCCGAGAACTCCAACGCGTGTTTGTCCACAGCCCGTTGATGTGTAGCACCCCCCTCTAATGAACTATATTCTCTGGCGGATCAATGCTTCCCTGTAAGTTCTTCGGCCATAGACTGGCCAATCGACAGGCAGGGCGCATTGATCCTACTGTCCCCAAAAAGAGTGCAGGGGACATCCAACAGTCAGCACAGAGCCGCGAGCGAAGACACACCTTCCTCTCCCCCTCACCCAGCACCGACAGTCCGACTTGGACCTGACTCAATAACTTCCAGCTCCACCACTATTATCCCGCGAATAAATACTTGCAAATGTTTAATGTTAAAAGGGGTTTGTCGTTTTTATCGAGGGTTCTAAAAGATAAATAATTAGCTGGGGTACAACTACCCCACTAAAGATGAATCTCTGAATGAAAGTAGTTGTTCGTATCATACTCATGGAAATTTGCGGTTTTCTGAAAAAGAAGATGCAGCTTCTGACATCTACAAGAACAATGATCAGTTTTTGAATAAGAGTGACCGCACATATGGTACTCGTAAAAATTTGCGGCAGTCTGAAAAGAACTATGTAGATTATAACAAAAATCAATCCAAGGCACGTAAAAAAGAGTCTAAGTTGGGTCCAACTGTAGAAATTTCTGAAATTGTTGTGGATACAATAGACAAAGAGAAATGTGAATTGGAAAGAATCAAAGACGTCAGCCTTAAAAAAAAATAATGTTAAGGAAGCAGACGCAGTGACAAAATCAAGCTCACCTGTAGTTAAAATTTCTTCTGTTTCAAATGAAGCCAGTCCTCTTCATTCAGAGTACGTGTCTCCTATTAAAGTCACTGAAAGTCCTGAAGTTTCTTATCCTAATCCCAACATTAGTGGCAAGAGGGTGAACAATGTGAGCTATAGGATTGAAACTCCTTCCGAAGAGGAATCTACCCTCAACATCCCTGCCATCACAGGAAGTCTGATCAATGTTCCTACATCGTATAACACACCACTAAAGCTCCAGACGAATGTGTACAAGGTACACACATTTTCAAAGAAAAACGGATTGGAAAGCCCAATTTTCTAGACCTACCTATCGATGAATTAGTACTATTGCTCCGCACTGGGAGCAAGAGTGACGGAAAGATATAGAAAATTTATGAGGACCTAGGCGGTTGTGAGCATGGCGTGACACTGAAGAAAGCGAGAGCCATATAAAGGTGTATGATGGAAATTCACAAGAGTCAATTTGGAGGAGGAGTGTGGCTGCCGCCAGATTAATCTTTTCTTAGGATAGATGGCTTTTGGTATTCTGGCCCTTTAATGCCGAATATCCAAGCCTAATAGACCCTTGCTAAATCCGTCACGGTAACATAGGCCCTTAAGATGGGGTCAAAAAAAGATAGGAAAAATATCGTTCTAGTTAGAGTAATATCGCAAAAGTGGTATAAATATATTTAAATAAAATAAATAATTATTCATTTGTGTTATATATAGCTTAGAAAGCAAAATAAGTTAGGTGTTCCTGTTTCCGGATCGTGATTCGGACAATGCCCCAGGCGAAGTTATATCGCAGAAAGGATGCCAAGCCCTTTCTGAAATTAGACCCTGGAGAGAACAGATCGCTTCGTTTCACCGTCCGTTTAATGTTTGGTCAGTTTCAAATGTAGTAGCAGTTCTTTTTTCTTTAGCTCCTAAAAATGCCGAGGTAAGAATCCAAAATCTTTATTTTATTGGTTATGATTTACGTATTAGGTAGTATGTAGCCTTGTTTTTTAATAAGAATATATTCAGTATTTCTTTACTTATATATAATATACGTTTAGCAGTCATATTTCTCATTCCACGAGATAGTCTTGAAAACCTCTTCTTTTGTTTCGCATGTGTCTGGTGTCGCTGTAATGTCTATCTCTTATCCTTTTCTTTGTATTATTTTATTTGTTTTCATGTTATTATTGTAAATTATATCGTTTTGTACATTTTGTATTGCATTTATGCCAATCGTTTTTATTTATTTTTAATTGCAATTTTCACAGTTGCATATGTTCAAGAATAAAATTATTATAACCACAAGAAAAGCAGTTGTCAGTTCTCTCACGCATGTCAGGAGGCTAAGGGAATTAATATTGTGAGCTTCTGATTTTTGCCCCTCAACTACTACTCTTATGAACCTATCAGAAAGAAATGCTTTAATAATTGAGAAGACATTTCCAGCTATACCATAGCTACAGATCTTGTGAAATAAACCTTTATGCCATACCTTATCAAAAGCCTTAGATATGTCAAGAGCAATTGCCCTAGAAAGGTAGCCTCTGTCGAGAGATTTGCTAATCCTATGAGATATAATTGTAAGCACATTTGCTGTAGATCTAGCAGAACGGAAACCATATTGCGTGTCACTAAGAAGGTTATTTTTGTTGAGATGGTTGATTACTTCTGTATTTAACACAGATTCCAGCAACTTACTCATAACACACAGAAGACTTATTGGCCTATACTGAGAGGGGGATGAGCGATCACCTGAATTCTTAAATACAGGGCATACTGATGAAATTTTCCAGGGTGATGGGAAACTATTCTCCTTAAGACAATGTTTAAACAGTTTTGTAAGTATGGGCGCTAGTTCTGGTTGAAGTTTTTTGAGTACTATAATTGGAATACTGTCAGGGCCAGTTGCTTTACTGGAATCAAGGTTTTTGATTAGTTTGGCAACATCACGTACAGATATATGCATATAACATAGCATGTTTTCTGATACAGGAGGAAATATTGGGGGTTGGCGGCCTTGGTCGCAAAGGGTAGAATTAGCTGCAAAGTTCTTGGGAAAGAGTTTGGCTTTGTCTGATGCTTACCTCAGGTCCATTGATGATAGTTGGGATAGAGCACACGCTTCTGTTCAGGATTCTGTTTGCTATTTGCTAAAACTGGTGGGAACCAAGCCGCTGCTCAGCTACTTTTGACTTAACGGATTGAGCATACAACTCTCTTGCGTTCTTTATTACTTTCTTACAATGGTTGCTGGCAGTCTTGAAAGCGGCTTTAGTTTCCATACATCTATTACGTTGGAAGCAGTGGAAAAAGTGATTTCTGTTAGCACATTCTGGAGAGAAGCATGGCTTACTGTTAGGTTTTTGCTGGAACTTTTTCGAGGGTATGAAACGGTCTATACCTAAAATTAACCATTCGATAAGGTCTGATAGTATAGAGGACATATCCTTTTTAAACATGGAATGTAGAGATAGATCCGATATAAATGTACGGAAGCTATCCGAGTCAGCCTTAGTGTATCGATATACTGTACGATGGAGAGGTACATCTGGGGACTTATTACATTTCATTTTTATCTTAATTGATACAACAGAGTGGTTGGAAGATCCAAGAGGATATAGAACAGAAACTGAACATAGTTCAGGGCAAGTTGTGAGAAAAAGGTCTAGTCGGCTCGCATACTGGCCATCATTGTCGGGCACACGGGTGGGTTCATGAACAATCTCAGTGAGGTCATAAGCAATGGAGAAATCATGACAGAACCTCCCCTCATCATCGGTCTTGTTTGAGTGGGTCAACCATTCGACGTTGTGAACATTGAAGTTTCCACATACGTGAATGTTAGCTGAAGGATAAGCAGATAGGACTTGGTCAATTTTCTCAGATATGCTTTTAAAGATAGTAACTCCGCTGTTGTGGGGGCGATAGAGAGTAAATATAAATGCAGTAGTGTGAGCTAAAGCAACTCGGAAGCACATATAGGGTAAGTTAGGATCTTCCCTGGAGATGTCCCTACCACATGGAAAGCTATCTTTAATATCGGCACATATTCCATGCCCATGGCCATCTTGGGGGTCAGATTTAGAAGTTAGAGTATCCTTTAATTGCAAACTCTTCAGGGAAATAGTCTGTCCAATGCCAGTTTCGCTTAAAAATAAAAGGTCTGGTTTAGTCTCCTGTAATTGGGGTTCAACCTCTGGAAGGTTAGAACGTCGACCCCTGATGTTGGAGAAGGAGACATGGTAGTGGGGGGTCTACATTAGTCATTATGTTATTTTTATTTAATATGTAATTATTTTTCTCCTTAGTTAATAATTTGTTTTGATTTAATATTTCATTATTTTTCTACTTAATCATTATTATGTTTTGATTTGATATTTCAGCAATTTTCTCCCTAGTCATTATTTTATATTTCGTTATTTTCTTCTTGTAAGTCATTATTTTGCTTTTATTTAATTATTATTTTTTTCTTTTTAGTCACTATTTTGTTTTAATTTCATATTTCATTATTTTTTTCTATTTTTGACTTCTCTATGAGACATCACTATTTCATTTTTAATATTTCATTTTTAATATTTCTGTTTTTATATTTTGTCGTTTGTTGTCTACTAAAATATAAATTGTTCTTAATTTTTTCGACAATATTTTTATCTCTTTATTCTGAAAATGTTCTCTTCCTTTTTTATGTACATATCTGTTCTTCAAAAAATCTTTGTTATCGTTGGCTACTCTAAGTTATATATAGTGGGAGCAAGATAATTTCGGAAATTTTTTTGAGTACTTATAACTTTGAATAGTTTTATTCTTCATTAGCAACCTTTCTAATAGCAAAACAAGTGGCACTGCACTGGTGGGATCCTTCCATCGATCCAGTAGATATCTCACTGCTGATGCAATTCTCTATCTATATAAGAGCCAGGTACGTCCAAGGATGGAATACTGCTGCCACATCTGGGCAGGAGCTGCTAGAAAGGACTTATCCTGCCTTGATAGAGTTCAAAATAGACTTTGTAGCCTCGTGGGAGATGTCCTTTTCTCTTTCCTGCTACCTCTTTCTAACAGAAGAAATTTTGCGAATTTGTCTCTGCTTTATCGTTATTTTCATGGCAAGTGCTTGGCTGAGCTCCAATGTATGGTCCTCCCTTGTCAAACTTTCACAAGAAACACTCGTCTAGCAAAAAAACACTATCAATAATTTTCCCCACTCTTCATCTGTGCCTAAACCTAAATGTAGATTCCATGAGCAAAGCTTCTTTCTTAGAACTGCACACCTATGGAATTGTCTTCCGTTTTCCTGCTTTCCAGCTGACTACAATATGGCCGTCTTCAAGTCTAACGTAAACATGTTTTTGATGAACCGTTCCATATAAGTTAACAAATTTACCAAATTTCCATTAATAACGATTACTATATTGTCCAATTTCTACTGTACACTCTTTAACCCTAATCCTTGAGTGGCCCCTTGGCCTTTATAAGAAGTGAGGCCTATGTAAAAAAAAAACGTGAAACACTAGATTTGTCTGTATTTGTAAGGGCAAATTGTCTCACTGTTATGATGATGTCGGGTTTGCCTCGTCTATTATTATATATGCTTCTGTGACTTTCTTATCAATGCCAGCAAAGATCCTGTGTATGGTATTGAGTCAACTGAGATTCCTTTGTATTGTTTACAGACGTAGCGTCTTACTCATTTGGGCTATGTATTGTATCGCATTTTACAAACCATTCTTCTGTGGTTTCCTTACCAAGCAACAGTGTCGGTAATCAACCTTGAGATTCGCTACAAAGAGGTCGATCGATTCAAGTACCTTGGCTCCATAATCACCGCAACAAGCTAAGATGAGGAAAATATCCTTTACTGCATGTCTTGTCTTCAACCACCTTTACACCCGTCTATAGTTCCGGCACAAAATCACTTTGAGAATGAAGATTGTGCCCTCCTTTGTACCATTCTACTATATGGTTGTGAAACATTGCCTATGCGAGTCTCTGATCAGCGCAAACTTGAGGTGTTTGATCATCAGTGTCTGTCTACTCTGCATCCTCCAGGTTCGCTGGCAACATTTTGTCCCCAATACTAAGGTTTGCACATGCTGCAAGATGTCTTCTCTTGCTAAACCCATCCTAATGAGGTGTCTACACTGGTTTGATCGACCAGGCGATGTCATCTGCGAGGCCATCGACCCAGCCCTGCTGCATGACTGGGAGAAATATTGCAGTGGACAGCTGAAGACTTGTATCAAAAAGGTCAAACAAGACTCTGAGTTGATTCTGGGTCCTCACGTCTATGGTTTACATTGCTAGAACCACTCATGGTTAAAACTCATGGTTAAAACTCCTGGTTAAAACTCATGGTTGCTGCGGCATTGGATTGTTGGGCATGATCAGCCTCAATTCAAGATGTGACTAATGCTATGGGTGGAGCCGGTTCAACCGATCAACGATGATAGCCGAAACAAGTACAAGTAAGTATGAAATGATAGTTTATTCTGCTAGAAAATTGATAATCTCTACAAGAATTTTGTGATTCTAATATCAATCAAGCATTTCAGATGTTATTCTTGGTTTTTGGAATTGCAAAGTTTTCATACTTAAGAATTATGTCAAACATTTAATAAGATTCTCTTGGTTTGTTTCCAGATTACTTTCATTCAAAATATCATAGTTGTTGCCACAGCTTATCATCCAATACTTTGATAATTATGTTTAAGCTTGAACAGGGATGGAATATAAATAATTGTGGGGTGTGTGTTCGCGCCTGGCCTCCAAAGAATGAAAATATTCCACAAACTATAACAAAGGCTATTTATATCTATCTGCATAAGTAGACTTTTATAATTATGTTTCAGTTTAAAGAAATATGGTATATTAAAATTATAGGGTCTCTATAGAATGGAAATATGTCATAAAGTTTAACAACCGTTTTTAAATAGATCCATATAAAAATATTGTGATAAGCGTGTTTATGTTTAACCAGGTGTGGTATAATAAAATTATGGGTTCAATCTGAATTTCATAGAATGATTTTTAATTGATTTTTACTAAAATATAGTTTAGGTAAAATAAGTTGTTTGTCGAAACCAATTTAGGTTACCGAAATCGAATGTGACCAATATCAAAATACTCTATATAATACAGCTGAATGTGTTAGTGTTTGAATATATGGTTAAGTGATAGTTTTAGTCATTTAGAACTGCTTTAAAGCTTCACTGCTCACTCATTTTTCAACCAAATTTCAAACAATTATTACAGTTTGTATATCACCTTTTCAGCTATATTACGAAAAAATTTCCAATTTTCGTTCAGTAAAACATAATAATAATTATGATGAATGTTCTGGTGTTCAAAATCGTAAAAATATGTAAGGCTGTGAATTACACTTTTCATAGCTGGTTTCCATAGCAACTGTCGTGAAAAGAGAAGTAACTCATGAAACAGACAGAATGAAAGCATGAAAGGGAGATAATTGGGGTATTTTATTGAAAGCAGACGAGTGCCATACATTGTTATTACATATGTATTTATAGGAGGAAAAAATAAGACTGAAATTAAACAAAGAACAAGTGAATTTATTGAAAGCCTGGAAAAATCATGGATTACAATAGAAAAATGCAAGCCTGAAAAGTGATATGGTTAAGCTTAAACATGGAAAAGTAAAGGACAAGTTTTTAAAACTTGAAAAGAAAAGAACAAGTTATTCTAGTAAAAAAATATAATAAATTTATAACTAAATATATTGCAGTATTAAAATTAAAAAAATTCAATTTATAACATTATATAATCAATTCTTAATGCTGCAATATTTTACGTTATAAATTTATTATATTTTTTAATAGAATATCTTATCTTTTTCTTTTCCAGCTTTAACAACTAGTCCTTTAATTTTCCATATTTAAGCTTAACCATATCACTTTTCATGCTTGCATTTTTCTAATGTAATTATAAACAGTTTTTATTACTGCATGGATCAAATCTAAGCAGATAAGAGTGGAACACGCTATCATATGCATTTAATGAATTAAAGCAATTCTTAGATTCATTTGTTTCTTTCTACAAGACTCAATGATTATCTTGAAGATACATTCCAGAGAAGCATTGTTCATAGATGTTGTATGCAATAATGATTTTGTAAATAAAGAATATTGACAGAGTTGTCAATTGTTTGTGAGTTTTATTTTAAAGCAAATATTGACATAGTGTTCAAAAATATATCTTTTGTCATTTGTTTGTGGGTTTTATTGTAAAATAATATTGGCAAAGTGTTAAAAATATTGCTTTTGTCATTTGTTTGTGGGTTTTATTGTAAAATAATATTGACATAGTGTTAAAAATATTACTTTTGTCATTTGTTTGTGGGTTTTATTGTAAAATAATATTGGAATAGTGTTAAAAAATATTGCTTTTGTCATTTGTTTGTGGGTTTTATTGTAAAATAATATTGACATAATGTTCAAAAATATTGCTTTTGTCATTTGTTTGTGGATTTTATTGTAAAATAATATTGACATAGTGTGCAAAAATATTTCTTTTGTCATTTGTTTGTGGGTTTCATTGTAAAATAATATTGGCATAGTGTTAAAAAATATTGCTTTTGTCATTTGTTTGTGGGTTTTATTGTAAAATAATATTGACATAGTGTGCAAAAATATTTCTTTTGTCATTTGTTTGTGGGTTTCATTGTAAAATAATATTGGCATAGTGTTAAAAAATATTGCTTTTGTCATTTGTTTGTGGGTTTTATTGTAAAATAATATTGACAGTGTTAAAAAATATTGCTTTTGCCATTTGTTTGTGGGTTTTATTGTAAAATAATATTGACATAGTGTTAAAAAATATTGCTTTTGTCATTTGTTTGTGGGTTTCATTGTAAAATAATATTGGCATAGTGTTAAAAAATATTGCTTTTGTCATTTGTTTGTGGGTTTTATTGTAAAATAATATTGGCATCGTGTTCAATAATATATCTTTTGTCATTTGTTTGTGGGTTTTATTGTAAAATAATATTGGCATAGTGTTAAAAAATATTGCTTTTGTCATTTGTTTGTGGGTTTTATTGTAAAATAATATTGGCATCGTGTTCAATAATATATCTTTTGTCATTTGTTTGTGGGTTTTATTGTAAAATAATATTGGCATAGTGTTAAAAAATATTGCTTTTGTCATTTGTTTGTGGGTTTTATTGTAAAATAATATTGACATAGTGTTCAATAATATATCTTTTGTCATTTGTTTGTGGGTTTTATTGTAAAATAATATTGGCATAGTGTTCAAAAATATATCTTTTGTCATTTGTTTGTGGGTTTTATTGTAAAATAATATTGACATAGTGTTAAAATGTATTGCTTTTGTCATTTGTCATCCAGGAATTGTGTATATGAATGTAGTAACATTTTTATTTGATCATTTGCTTCTTCATGCACTAGTATAATACTTATTTCTTATAGGAACTATGTCATTTCTATTATTATGGTAATGTACTTGGAGTACTTTCGTCAGATCTGTTCCACGTAATGCTGTCTTGCTTAAGTGCCTATATAAATAAATGCAAATTATAAAGACAAAACAAAGCACATATTTGAAAGAGTATTGCTTTCCTCGATTTTTATCCATTGTGTTATTCATATGGTGCAAGCATTATGGATTTTCCCTTTTCTTATTTTATTTTACTTCAGTCAAAGTTCTCAGAAATCAAGGGGCCCACAACCTGGGGCTAATACTTGAACTCTATATGAGATACGTAGATATTCAAATGTTCCAATAAAGTTCTTTATCTCTCAAACACTGAGTTAGTAAAGAAATTGAGAACATAATTTTCCTCTCCCCAATTAACCATTTTCATACATTGTAGTATATCTTCATTTTGATCTCTTGGCCTTACTGGTTTCCAGGACAAGAATTTACCTAGTCTGGTGGAGTATCCAGCTTCGTGCAGTTACTTGAGGTAACATCACTTGGAGAAGGTGCACCATTCCTTGTATGTTTTCTCATATGTATAACTAAACTAGATTTTCGAGAACAAGAATACTCACATACTTCACAAGAATAAGGTTTTTTCCCAGTGTGAGTTCTCATATGTATCACTAACTTTGATTTTTCCGAACAACAATATGAACACATTTCACAAGAATATGGCTTTTCCCCAGTGTGAATTCTCACGTGCCTAACTAGATCGTACTTGGTAGCACAAGAATATTCACAAACTTTACAGGAATATGGCTTTTCACCAGTGTGTCTTCTCACATGCCTCTCTAGAGCGGATTTGAGAGTGCAAGAATACTCACACACTTTACAAGAATATGGCTTTTCCCCAGTGTGAGTTTTCATATGTGTTATTATCCTTGATCTTTCTGAACTGCTATATGAACATATTTCACAAGAATATGGCTTTTCTCCAGTATGAGTTTTCACATGTCTCACTAAAAGAGATTCGGCAACACAAAAGTATCCACAAACTTCACAAGTATATGTCTTTCTTCCAGTATGAATACTCATATGTATCCCTAACTTGGATTTTTCAGAACAAGAATATCCACATAGTTCGCAATAATACGGTAGTTCTACACTGTGTCCCTGCATGTTTTAAATGAATTGATCTTGGAACATGATTATGAATGTAGTTCTAATTAATATAGCATTTTAGTATACCTTTTTTTAGTCTTATTCCACAGATGTTGAAGAAAATTTCATGTTGAGGGAAACGCTAATTAATTCACAGGAATATAGCATTTATCTAGTGTTAATTGAAAGCAGTATAAAATATTTTCTTTTATCTGCAATTTGAAATCCATCAAACATTAAACATATTTTTCACGATATAAATATTACCTCCGAGATGTGTGATTTTTCTATTTCAGATAAACGTTTCAAAATTAAATTTTCCCATAGATTTCTCTGTTGTTTTCCACATAAGTTAATAACTGGCTACACAATTTCTTTTCAGCCAATGTTGGTCCATTAAAATTCAATACTTGCATTCAAACAGGAACATCTGTAAATAAAAAAAATGAAATTAAATGTTTTTTAGTATTATCATTCACATATTAGTATTTTATTTGTTTGTTGTTGTCAGAATTATTGGATTGAACTCATACCTAGATAAATTTAATTTGAAATGTTATATCAAACACAAAGGTATAATAATCAAACTACTTCAGACTTGATAAAGAACCAATCAATAAAGGTAGTTTTCATGATACAGTTTAAAGGAAATTATAGAAAACATTTTCTAAGTATTTTTACTGCAGTGAGAAAAAGCACATACATGCATATAGTTTTCGTTTTCTTACATTGAAAACTACATACACTTCTTTTAATTTATCTGCATACATTTACTTCTTCCTCATACACAACATAATTTATATCTGTAATATATGCTAACATTATTTAAAATATTAAAAAATATACACACATACTCTACATCCGAATATGTAAAATTATATAACAAATATCAACATTATTTTTGTACAAAGAGCTTATTTCATGCCAAAACAGTCAATAATTTGTTTTAGAAAACTACAGTAAAATTCTCTTCTAAGTGTTTTATATGTTCATATATTATTTGCTTTTTTTTTTGAAAGGTTTATCAACTTGTAAATTCTATTATGCCAATGAAAGACTTGTTGGAGGATAAATATACATTCAAACTGAATATAAAAGTTATTTGTGACTACAAGCGTTTAACTCATTTAGTGTGTTAACTTTTTATCTTTATCTGCAACTTCTTTCTCACAGAAGAGATGTTGCGAGCCTGTTTTTGCTTTATAATTATTTTCATGGCAAGTGCTCGTCTGAGCTTCAATTTATGGTCCCCCTCACCAAACATCCACAAGAAAAACTTGTGTAGCTGAAAACATTATCAATAATTTCCCCCACTCTTTATCTGTACCTAAACATAGATTCCATGAACAAAGCTTCTTTCTTATAACTGCACATCTGTGGAACTCACTTCCTTTTTCCTGCTTTCCAGCTGACTACAATATAATTGTTGCAAGTCCAATGTAAACAACTTCTTGATGAGTTGTGTCCCTTAAGTAATCAAATTTACCAAATTGACACTACTAAAGATTACTATATTGTCCCATTGATAAATGTGCACTCTTTAACCTTTACTGTTCAATGGCTTCTGGGCATTGATAAGTGGTGAATTAAATTTGGTGAGCTATTTTATAAAACATTCAACAAAATATATGATCTATTTTTTTATAATACATTTAACAAAATATGGTGACCTATTATATAAAACATTCAATAAAATATATGGTGATCTATTTTATAAAACATTCAACAAAATATATGGTGATCTATTTTTTAAAACATTCAACAAAATATATGGTGATCTATTTTATAAAACATTCAACAAAATATATGGTGATCTATTTCATAAAACATTCAACAGAATATGTGGTGACCTATTTTATAAAACATTCAACAAAATATATGGTGATCTATTTTTTATAATACATTCAACAAAATGTGGTGACCTATTATATAAAACATTCAACAAAATATGTGGTAATTTATTTTATAAAACATTCAACAAAATATGTGGTGACCTATTATATAAAACATTTAACAAAATATGTGGTGATCTATTTCATAATACATTCAACAAAATATGTGGTGACCTATTTTATAAAACATTCAATAAAATATGTGGTGATTTGTTTTATAAAACATTCAACAAAATATATGGTGATCTATTTTATAAAACATTCAACAAAATATATGGTGATCTATTTTATAAAACATTCAACAAAATATATGGTGATCTATTTTATAAAACATTCAATAAAATATCATCACCTGAATTCTTAAACATAGGCCATACTGATGAAATTTTCCAGGGTGATGGTAAGCAATTCTTCTTAAGACAACGTTTAAACAGTTTTGTACTTTTAGTAGTTTTGTACTTTTAGTAGTTTTGTCTTTTGAGTACTATAATTAGAATGCCGTCAGGGTTTTACTGCAATCAAGGTTTTTGATTAGCTTGGCAACATCATGTACAGATATTTGTATATCACATAGCGAGTTTTCTGATACATGAGGAAATATTGGGGGTTGGCGGCCTTGGTCGCAAAGGATAGAATTAGCTGCAAAGTTCTTGGCAAAGAGTTTGGCTTTGTCTGATGCTGAGGAGATTACCACAGGTCCATTTATGATAGTTGGGATAGAGTACATGCTTCTGTTAAGGATTCTGTTTGCTATTTGCCAAAACTGGTGGATACCAAGCTGCTGCTCAGCTACTTTGTACTTGACGGACTGAGTATACAACTCTCTTGCATTCTTTGTTACTTTTTTACAGTGGTTGCTGGCAGTCCTGAAAGCGGCTTTAGTCTCAGTACATCTATTACGGCGGAAGCAATGGAAAAGGTGATTTCCGTGCACAATAGCAGCAGCACATTCTGCAGAGAACCACGGGGGGGGGGGGGCTGTTAGGTTTTTGCTAGAATTTTTTTGAGGGTATGAAACAGTCTATATCTACAATTAACCATTCCATCAGGTCTGATACTATAGAGGACGCATCCTTTTTAAACATGAAATGCAGAGGTAGATCTGATATAAATGTACAGAAGTTAACCCAGTCACCCATAGAGTATCGATATACTGTACGATGGAGAGGTACATCTGAGGACTTAATATATTTCATTTCTATCTTAACAGATACAACAGAGTGGTCGGAAAATCTAAGTGGAGACAGAATGGAAGCTGAACACAGTTCAGAGCAAGTTGTGAGAAAAAGGTCTAGGAGACTTGCATAATGGCAGTCAGTATTGGGCACACTGGTGGGTTTGTGAACAATCTGAGTGAGGTCATATGCAACGGAGAAATCATGATAGAACCTCCCCTCATCATCAGTCTTGTTTGATTGAGTTGACCCTTCCATATTGTGAACATTGAAGTCTCCACAGACATTAATATTAGCTGAAGGATAAGCAGATAGGATGTGGTCAATTTTCTCAGATATGCTTTTAAAGATAGTAATTCCGCTGTTGTGGGGGCGATATAGAGCAAATATAAACGCAATACTTTGAGCAAGTGCACCCCAGAAGCACATATAGGGTAAGTTAGGATCTTCTCTGGAGATGTCCCTACGAAATAGAAAGCCATCTTTTATATAGGCACATATTCCATGACCATGGCGATCTTGGGGGTCATATTTGGAAGTTAAATTAGAGTATCCTTGAGTTACCAACTCATCTAGGAATATTGTCTGTCCAATGCCAGTTTCGCTTAGAAATAATATGTCTGGTTTAGTCTCCTGCAATTGGCTTTCAACCTCTGGAAGGTTAGAACGTAGACCCCTGATATTCGAGAATGAGACATAGTAGTGGGGTTGTGAAGTTGGAGATCTGGGTTTAATCGGGTATTTTTTTAAAAACTTTTCATGATGGAGTTTTGGGATTTGTGGACTAGGCCGACAGACTTGCTTGGAGCAGGGCAGAGAGAGAAAGTAAGAGAGAAACAGAAATGAAGAAATATTTTTTATAGTAGCACATGAAAAGGTAAAGCCATAACAATTACCACTAATATGGCATCAAGAGGCCCCACCAGAAGCTACTGCATGGTCCAGAATCCATTCACCAAATGCCAATACAGCAGCCCTAGTACTTTGCACCTGTTGATAGGACAGCCTCCTTAGTGTTTAATCCAAGGTTCGAGTCCCTGACTATCACACAGATAATGTCAGCCCAGATAGATGTGATGACCTATTTAATAAAACATTCAACAAAATATATGGTGATCTATTTTATAAAACATTCAACAAAATATATGATCTATTTTATTAAACATTCAACAAAATATATGGTGATCTATTTTATAAAACATTCAACAAAATATATGGTGATCTATTTTATAAAACATTCAACAAAATATATGGTGATCTATTTCATAAAACATTCAACAAAATATATGGTAATCTATTTTATAAAAAACATTTAACAAAATATTGTAGAAATTTTATTTTCCTTTTTCTCTATTTACCTCTCCTTCCTTTTTTCCCCGCTATTAGTGTCTTTCTACTCTCTCCATCCCCTTCATTTCCCCCCTCTGATTGGTGTATTTTCTTCTCTCTTTCTCCCCTTTTTTTCTCCCCCTCTCTCGGTGTATCTGGTGTTACTACTTCTTGCTGTGTCACGCGGGATTGGATTGGCTAAAACATTGAGCGCGCCATTTTAAAAAGAGTGAAACCAGCGGAAGCTGGGAAAGAAAAAAAAAACACCAGAGATTGGGAGGATACTAAAAAGCACCAGAGCGGTGTTGCACCAAACTGAATTAGTCCAGAGCAGTGTTGCGACGAACTGAAAGCACCAGAGCGGTGTAGCATCGAATTGAATTACACCAAAGTGGTGTTGCGACGAACTGAAAGAACCAGAGCAGTTTTGCGACCTTTGAATTACACCAGAGCGGTTTTGTTTTCTAACATTTTCAGGCAATTAAATTCCATGTGTTGTTAACTATTCTGTACATTCATCTTACAATTTAATAAACAGAAAATATCGTGAAATATCGTTGTGGACTTAAATGTTAATATCCATAGTTGATATTAAGAAACAAGTGCCATTCTATGTACTGGGATATACAAATATTGGGTTAATTTCAATTTCAGATTCTCAGAAAAGGCATGTTTTACTTATCTATTACTCCCCTAATTAATAATGTTATTATCAAGAAAACCATTCTTAACATGGGGAAGGTTCCTTACAATCTCAGTTATACTTTTACTTAACAATGTATTTTAGAGGGGGGTTCAATTTCAATTTTATATTCGAGGAGTGAGCACTTTTTACTCATCCATTATATTTTTATTCTGTTTCAAATAAAAAAGTCCCGCATTAATAATAACATTATTATTTAATAAACCATTCTTAACATGGGAAGGGGTTCATGCTAACTAATTTGTACTTTCACAGGACTATAAAAAACAAAAAAAAGGGAATTGTGTTGTTGAGAGAGCAAAACAGAGGAGTCATCAACAAATATATAACAAATGAATGTTACCAAAGACAAGATAGGTTACTCTACTACCTTCCTTGATGAGTTGTTTATGCGTTTAAACTTATTTTGAAGTGTTTATTTACTTTGAAAATAATTATTGTTGCCGAATCTTACATTAGAACAAGAAAAAATGGCTGACATAGTAAAGTCATTTAGAAAGACCAGATAATCGCTCAAAAATCGAAAATTAAACGAATATGCTAGTAGAAACCAACCCAATAAATTTTGCAATGATACTTTTAGCAAAATTTTGTTATCCTAACAATATTTTTCGGTATCTTTCGTTTATTCATTTATTAGGTGACATTGCAGAATAATTAACAACATGTTGGTTTATAATCCTCCCCCCAAAAGAAAGCAAAAACCGACATTGGCCACAAAAATTAGAAACCTTGATTGATAATGTGCCTTGTTTACTGCTAAGTGGCCATGAAGTGGGTGTCCATTTAATGTTAGATTTATATAGGGAAGTGATACCCCACTCTCAAATCTTAAATATTTTGTTTTTATTTTCAACGGTTGAAACGTAATAATAAAAATAGCTTTTTTTTTTTCAGGATCTAATATTTTTTTCTTCATTAAATTTCTGCTTGACCAGGCTCATAGTACAAAGAAAATGAGCATCTAGAAGAGTCAGTGGTGAATGGGAATAAAAGAAGGAGTCACAGTCAAAGAGTTGTTAAGAATTTTTAGGGTAACATCAATGAAAAAAAGAAAGAAAAAAAGAAAAAAAGGAAAATGAAAAATAAAAAAATCGGGAGGTTTTGTTACAGTTTTTGGGGCTGGGAATTTCAGTTTGTAATTTTTCTCTCACTTTGACTAAGTCAAGCCTGACTAACTAGTCCCCTCTGCCCACCCTAGTCCCTGTTTAGGCAGGAATGTTGGGTAATAACTGAGGGTGTGTCCACAAGCTTAAGATATGGCGGCTGGATTGCTTACACACAAACTTTCACTATTATATACACTTCCTTCTTCTGTAATGACCAAAAAATGAATGCAAAAGTAAAAGAAAGTAATCCCCATTCGAAAATCTTTAAAATTGATAAAAAACAAAAAAAAAAAAAATCAAACAGAATTCTCTAGCAACATGAAAGATAAGTGTAAACAGAAAAAGACTTTGGCAGATATGCATTTTATATATATATCGAGTTTCGCCCTCATTTGGGCTCATCAGTTAGACACATCCACATATATATATATGTGTGTGTGTGTTTGTAAGGGTGCAAGTATAATTAAATATATATATAGAAATATGCATCAATAGAACTAATGGTAATACTTAAAGTATACCAATCATTACAAAGCGAAATAGCATTAGTTCGTCATTAATTGACAAAATGCAATTTGGAAACAATTAACAATTCTTATGCAAAATAACATGATGTAGGAACAGAATAGTTTACAAGACCAACTTCCCATTTTAATAACGGGTTTATTAAAATGTTTTTAAAATTTTGTTTGAATCTCTCTTGCACTTGGTTGATAGATATTAGGCGTTAATTTACAATCAAGGATTTGCTTTTATTAGATTAAATCATTGACCTAGATAAATCTTATGGGATATTAAATGCAATTATTTTTTAAAAGGTTAATTAATCTGGAATTCATTTAATTACTCCTCCAAATTTGAACGATGAATGAAGAACAAAAAATAAGTGACTATGTAGGTTGTTTAGATACCTAATTTATATATATATATATATATATATATACATATATATATATATGTATATATATATATATATATATATGTATATGTACATATATACATATATATATGTACATATATACATATACATATATATATGTACATATATACATATACATATATGTACATATACATATATATATGTACATATATACATATACATATATATATATGTACATATACATCTATATATATGTACATATACATCTATATATATATATACACACATATATATATATGTATGTTTATATATATATACACACATATGTATATATATACACATATATATATGTATGTATATATATATACACATATATATATATATGTATGTATATATATATATACACACATATATATATATGTATGTATATATATATACACACATATATATATATGTATGTATATATATACACACACACATATATATGTATGTATATATATATATACACACACACATATATATAAATGTAATTCTTGGTTCGTTCAAAGTCCATAAAACCATATTTCTACATTACCAATTTAATTGAAATTTTCAGAAAATTTATCTGTAAAATCAAGGAATGTTTGCATGTTATGAAAATAAATTAAGATCGTTAAGATCGCAAATTATAAAAATATATTAAATAAAATAAAAATATTTTTCATAACTGCGAGACTGCCATATTTCATATTCTAATTTATATATATATATCTATATATATAAAAATGTAATATTTGGTTCGTTAAAAGTGAATAACACTATATTTCTATGTTACCAATTTAATTGAAATTTTCAGAAAATCTATTTTTAAAGTCAAAGAATGTTTGCATGTTATCAAAATAATTTAACATTGCGAATTATAAAAATATTAAATTATAAATGAAAATATTTTTCGTAACTGCGAGATTGCCCCCAGTTCATTTCCGGTAGAAATGAGCCTTTCACTTATTGAGATAAGTATTATTTGTATTAATTTTTATGATACTCATGCAGAGAGTGATCCGTGCTGAAATAACGTTACTATTAATAAAGCAATTCTTAACATGGGGAGGGGAGGTGTTTTGTACCTATTCTGTACTTTAACCTTACAATTGAATAAAAAAAAACATATTGTAAAACTTTAATTTGGAAATACGATTTAAAAAATAGCGCGGATCACTCTCTGCATTTTTTCCTTTTATTATTCTTAAAGAGTAAAACTTTTCTTATTCATGAAAAGAGGTAAGCCTACGTAAATAAATAAATAAATGTTTGTACACGTGACAAATTATCAATAAATGGTTTAGTTACTTTTTTAAAAAAATTATTTATGAAAAGAGTTAACGTAAATAATCTTTGTAAAAGTAAGTGTGAAAGTCCGTAGTTGTACTCCCATGCGTAATTTCTATACTTATAGGTTTTTGGAAAATTTTGTCACTGGATTATTATTGATTGGACACTAATTAAACAGATTATTAAAAAAAAAAATTTAAAAAAGAAATCATTATTTCGACATTTGAAACTGGCGCTCACTTTTTAGTTACAACGTTCTGATAAATCAGTCACTCATTTTGTAACCAATAAAAATGCGGTATATCAAAACCATAGAAAGTAAAAATAATATGAGTCTCTACCGCATTTGTAAGTCAGAAATATATTTGTTTCTCAAAGAAAAAAAAATAGATTGAACATGACTTTTTTATTGTTTCTATGAAAATAAAGTTTCGAGTTTTTAAAAGTGTTTTTTTTTTTTTACTTATTTAGTTAAAAGTCAGTTTGTGGGTGTTTTTTTTTAAAAATAATTTGTTTTTATGAAAGGTGAGGGTTTTTTGTTTTTTTTTAAATTTTTTTAAGTATTATAAATTTCACTAACATGCTTGAGAAATGTTGGTGCTAATGCAGAGAGTGATATGGGCTATTTTTTTAAATCGTATTTCTACATTTAATTAAAGTTTTATATGTTTTTTTATTCAATTATAAGGTTAAAGTACAGAATAGGTACAAAACACCCTCTCCATGTTAAGAATGGCTTTTAAAATAATAACATTATTATTTCAGCACGGATCACTCTCTGCATGAGTACCGAAATGTTTAATAATTTTGTATTTTTTTTAGATTAGGTCCACCTCCACAATTTTCCTTTAAATGACGACATTTAAAGGTTTTCGAGTATGCTGAATACGGAAATCGCATTGAAATTTTGCGGAAATCAGTAGTTATCAAGATATAAAAAGTTATTTTATGCATTGTATTCTTTGGCGGCCATCTTTTTACACGCACACACGCCATAAACAAATGCAGGCATGTAAAAAAGATGGCCACCAAAGATTACAATGCATAATACAACTTTTTATATCTTGATAACTACTTATTTCTGCAAAATTTCAATGCGATTTTCGTATTCAGCATAGTCGAAAACCATTACAAGTCGTCATTTAAAAGAAAATTGAGGAGGTGGACCTAATCTAAAAATTTACCAATAATTTTCCATCCCGTACGCCTCCCGATACATTGCTTCGTCAACATGCGACCATTTCATATCTCCCGAAGACACTTCCGTATTTAGCCCCCCCCAAAAAAATGGGTGACCGATTTATCAGAACGTGGTAACTAAAAAGTGAGTACCCCTTTCAAATGTTGAAATAATTTTTTTTTTTTTCAATTTTTTTTCATAATCTGGTTAGTGTTCAATCAATAATAATCCAGTGAAAAAATTACAAAAATCCTATCAGTATATAAATTTGCATGGGGGTGATGGTTGTATAACTCCACCACGTAAATAAATAAATAAAAAATGTTACATGCACATGCGTTAGCCTTGACTAGGGTGGGGACTAAGGGAACGACCATTAAATAATTCTGCGGGTCGCCATGGAAATCAACGCACAATGAGTACCAAAATAGTTTTCATGATATGAAGAAATTGTTTTTTCGAAAAGTGAGTGATCACTTTTCCATGTAAATTTAACTTAAAATGAGCACCCACTTTCTGCCCACCGGGGAAGGGGCATTTATTTTCGTGTTTATTGGCTTAAAGGTTTTTTGGCAAGGCAGTTTGATACGCGAGTGCATATTTAACAGTTTTCGTTTATGCTCACGCGTAGCATAAACAAAGGCTACGTCTGTGAAATGGAAAATAGTCCCATAGTTCAGGGGTTAATACCATGCAAAAGAAATCAAACAAAAACTTTTTAGCCAAGAAACACACAGAAAAATAAAAAAAAACATAGCATCCATTTTTTTTGTATCGAATTCATTTGCTGTTTTTATTGAAAACTATTTTCCCCCGGATTTTTGATATAATTTTCCATTAAGGGCCGTGCGTCTCATGTTCGTAAATAACAAAAAATTTTTTGTAGACTTAGGTGTGCTAAAAACGAATCTGCAAACCGTTTCCGTTGTAAAAAAAATAGTTTTTATGATATGAAGAAATTATTTTTCGAAAATTGGGCGATCACTTTCCTATGTAAATTTAACTTAAAATGAGCACCCATTTTCTAGCCACCTGAGAGAGGGGGGGATTTTTTCCCATGTTTATTGGCTAAACAGCTTTCGTTTATGCTCACACATAGCGTAAACGAAGGCTACAGCTGTGAAATGGAAAATAGTCCCAGAGTTCAGGGGTTATTACCAAGCAAAAGAAATCAAACAAAAAACTTTTTAGCCTAGAAACACACAGAAAAATGCCCCTCTCTCAGGTGGCCAGAAAGTGGGTGCTCATTCTAAATTAAATTTACATTGAAAAGTGATCACACACTTTTCGAAAAAGTAATTTCATGAATATCATGACAACTTTCTTTTTGCTACAGAAACGGTTTGCAGATTCGTTTTTAGCACACCAAAATCTACAATAAAATATTTCGTTATATACGAACGTGAAACGGGCTTTAAAGTAAAATAATACCGGATTTTTTGGAGCAGATTTGCCGTTTAGTTGTACAAATATCCTCAAACCAGGTAATCACTAAAAGGGTCTTTTATAAGTCGTCACCTGTATCGAGCAAAAGTTTTAAACCATCGATTATATGCCCGCCTACGTCATGATAGCATATATTGAGTGAGTTCCTAACAGTATTTTGTATAGTTTTTTTAGTTTAAACTCATTTTCGCAAAATTTCCCCGAACTTAACGTGTTCGATACAGTCTGCCGCCATTTGTATTTTTCAGATATACCGATAAACATTGAATGTTTTTGAACCGATTATACATGATAAAAACACTAAAATCTTATCCAGTTAGGTAGAACATTTACTTTTCTTGCCTTTGATAACATTTGTTATATATTTATTTTTTGACAACTTTTTTGTATCTGTGTTTAGTAATACAAACCTTTTTCATTTAATGTAACGTTTAGTCGGCTTGAAAAACAGTATTTATCGGTGTATTTGAAAGCTACAAATGGTGGCGGACACTGTTGATTACTTTAAGTTAGAGAAAGTGGGTTAAAACTAAAAAACTATACAAAATACTGTCAGAAACCCACCGATTGTGCCAGCCTATGTCATGATAATATATATTTGAGGGGTTTCAGACACTGTTTTGTATAGTTTTTGGTTTTCAACTTACTTTCCCAAACTTAACGTATTCAACAGAGTCTGCGACCATTTCTGTTTTTCGAGCCGATTAAACATTTTACATTACATAAAAACACTAAACAATTATCCAGTTAGGTAGAAACGTAACTTACCTTACCTTTCATTTATTTATTTTTGGACAACTTTTTCGAATCTGTGTATAGTAACCCCCCCCCCTATCAACCAAATATTAATTACTAACTCACATTTTTGTATACAGAAAAAAGAAAAGGAGAAAAAAAAACATTTAGCGTTTCAACATTTTTGCTACGTTCAGCTTCATCCACTGATTGTTGGTCGAGTCCAAACCATGAATGATTGACAGAAACTCCCAAGGATCCACATCAAATTTTGCGAGAGTACCATTTGTTTTCATTTTCGCCTTCTTTTTCACTTTTTGGAGTGGATTGCTGTACTAAGAATATAAGAAACATGCATTTTTCTATTTTTATTAAATTTTTATATTACACCAAATTGAGCCACTGCAACGCGTGGCAGGGTACAGCTAGTGTGTGTATATATGTCTGTATATACATATGTATATATAAATTTAATTGCTTCCCTACGAGAGCAATATCTGATAAAATGGCGTTTTTTAATGTAGGAAAAACGGCTCCACAAGAAGGGACACTCTAGAAGTAGGTAAAAATAAAAATTGACTTAGTATAGAAAGCTTTTAAACTACATTGACTATGAAAATTAACTTAAGTGTAGCATCAGAACAGATACTACATTCTGATTTTCTTTCAGTTATTGTGCTAAATTAAATTAGGCAATGTTAATTATGATTATGTATTAAACATTGATTGAGTATGCTTGTCTGAAGATAGCGGGATGATTTTATGTTTCCTTTCCTGTTTTGTTTATTTTCTGGTCTGGTTTTAACGTTCTTTTTGTGGTAATTTTATATTACCACTCCGGTCACCGATAGTTTATTTTTTGGTACATGTACAGTTTAATCAAGACATTAAAAAATGAAAATATTGAAAAAAGTTTAAATTGTACTTATCCGTTTTGAACTGAAGATCTCTGAAAAAAAATTATGAGAGCACGTTGAAGGCAGACATTTTTTATTTGTTTTTAAATTTTGTTTGAATGTTATAAACGCCATGGGGAGATAACTCCATGTAAAGTGCCGACACTCCCTCCTCATCTTTAATACTAGCTTTTCTTCCTAAAAATCAAACCTTTTGCTCGATATCATGACAAATTGTCTTTTCGCTGTAAAAAAAACAACAACAAAAAAAAAACAAGTTACTTGATTAAATTAAGTGAAATTCTTTTTCGGAGAACTTCATTCCATAATGGATACGTACAATTTAAACTTTTCTTTCGATATTTTCATTTTTTAATGTCTTGATTAAACTGTACAGGTACCTATTTTTTTTTATGTCTATTTTTATTTATTTTTTTTACATTCATTTGGTGCATTTCTACTTGTTGACAGGAGCAATTTTATAAAACTGCGACTAAAAAGAAAGTTAAAAAGTAAAATAAATAAACTTTAGAGCGAAAACTACTTTCACATATAAATTTAACATAAAACGATCATTCCCGTTGTCGTATTACTATGCTTATAAGAGAATTATACAGAATTATCGACAAATAAAAAACATAATTTTTTTTTGTAGTGATGTTTGTTCACTTCATTAAAATTCACTTTATTATAAAATAAACACAGATTTTATATAGGACTTCACTTTCCAATTTGGCCCTATATTTTGAAAAATTTGGCTTTGAACAATTGTTTTCATATGGTTGTGTCATTTTCTAAAAATGAGTATAATTATTTTAATTTTTGGTTCATATACACTTGTTATCATGCTGGAATAATAATCTTTACTTTCTTTTAACAATTTAATAAAAAAAGATTGCAAAACTTGAATTTAACTTGAAAATACTATTTTTAAAAAATAGCGCAGTAACAAAAAATCGATCAAAAACACTGCAGAATGTTTTATTAATGCTTCTTAGTGCAATTGTACTGATCTATAAAAAAAATTATTTCCCCTAAATTCAATTTCATAAGTAACTACAAAACAAACAAAGCTAATAAAGATGATGTAAATATTTGAGAGCTAACCTCTTCAATATTAATATAACCCAGAGCTGACATCTTCAATATAGCCATTTTTTTCTTTTTATTGGAAAACAAATAATATAATATGCAAATATTTGGTAACCTCTTAAATACTGTTCAGTCAACATTTTCGGCACTTCTACACTATTAGGACAAAATTTTTAGTCGATCAATGGAGTTTACAGATGAAATAAAAATGGTTTCTACCGATTTTTTTATGCAGTCAAAATCATCTGAATATTACTGAATTATTAAAAATATGATAAATATTTCCTTATACTACAACAGATCAACAACTCGAATTTGGTCTCTAGGGGCATTCGAGGTTGCTGACAACGAATTTGATAATCAAACCCATCGCAAGTTTATTGTTTGCATGGTATGAACCACTGGAACCTAGAACTATTTTATGCCATTTCACCACCTTTAGTAGTGTTTTCTTACATGGTGCGTTCACGTGCGCACGTGCATAGTAAAGTGACTTATCACATCGTGGAGGAATCACTTTATCGGACATTTGAAATAATCAAGTTTTTAAAAAAAAAAATGTGCTTCATATTTATTACATAGTTTTTAATGCTTTTTAATTGATCTAAAAAAGTTTTCATGAGTTTACAAAAAAATATTTTTATGTTTTTTTTTTTGGAGGGTATTCAATTATAGAACTTGTGTACTTTAACAGGGGCTTCTGCAGTTTAATTAACTGTTTTTCCGTTAGTAAGGCGCCAAAATGTACTGAGTAGAATAGCATTTAACATTTCAAAACAATTCTATTTACATTGGGGAGGGGGGCGGTTGAGGGGCGGAGAAGGCGCCTCTCCCCAATGTAAACAGAATTTTTTATGAAACGTTAAACGGTATTCTACTCGGTAAATGTCGGGGCCTTACTTATGGAAAATCAGTTAATTAAACTGCAGAAGAGCCTGTTACACTACACCAGCTGTACCCCCTCCCCCCCCAAAAAAAACCGAAAGACATAAAAGATCAATCAAAATAAAAAGCATTAAAAACCATGTAACACACACAAAAAATGAACACGCATTCGCACACAAATGTACATTTCAGTAAAAAACCGGTCACCCATAGCATAAATGAAGATGGCGAAATGGGGCAAAGTAGTCCCAGGTTCCAGGGGTGCATACCATGCAAACGGTAAATTTTTGATGGGTCTGATTATCAGATTCGTTGTCAGCGACCTTGAATACCCCTAAAAAAACAAATTAGAGTTGTCTGTGTTCTGTTGTAGAATAAGGTAATATTTACCAAAAAACAACTTCAGTTGTATTAACAGGTAAAAAATTGCGTCCATTTATTATCCCTGAACTCTCCTGTGTTTTACGATCGTTTTCATCAAATTCTATTTTTATTTTCTTTAATAAATAATTTTCTACCTTATCGATTTTCATAATTTTAGGATATAATCATCTTAAAAATACAGTTTTCATATGGAATTCAGTATTACGATTCCCAAAAATTATTTTTTTACAAAGAAATCACCACTTATCAAGGCCCGGAGGCCACTCGAAAATAAGGGTCAAAGAGTGTACATTAGTCAAAAAGACAATATCATAGTAATCGTTAGTAGTGTCAATTTGGTAAATTGGATTACTTAAGGGGAACGGCTCATCAAGAATTGTTTACATTGGACTTGAAGACGACCATATTGTAGTCAGTTGGAAAGCAGGTAAACAGAAGAGAGTTCCACAGGTGTGCAGTTCTAAGAAAGAAGCTTTGTTCATGGAATCTACGTTTAGGTTTAGGCACAGGTAAAGAGTGGGGGAAATTATTGATAGTGGTTACAGCCCAAAGAGGGTTTCTCGTGAAAGTTTGGCGAGGGGGGAACCATAGATTGGAGCTCAGTCAAGCACTTGCCATGAAAATAACGATAAAACAGAGACAGGCTCACAAGGTCTCGTCTGTAAGAAAGAGGTTGCAGGGAAGAGAAAAAGGCATCCCACACTAGGCTACGAAGTTTCTTCTGAACTCTCTCAAGGCAGGATAAGGTCTTTCTAGCAGCTCCTGCTTAGATGTGACGGCAATACTCCATCCTTGGGTGTACTTGGCTCTTATATAGGTAGAGAATTGCATTACACAGCAGGTAGCTATCTACTGAATCGATAGGCCGATCCCATTATTTTTCAGTGACCTTGGCAACAGATTTGGTGTACATGTTCCATTTTAGATCAGGAGTAAAGATCAAGCTCAGAAGCTTGTCAAAACATGGAGCCTCCCCAAGACAAGAGCCATTCATTTCAATCATGCCAGGTGGGGATCAGAACGTTGATGATATAAAGATAGGAGCTTGGTTTTAGATGCATTAAAAGAAACCATACACTTTTTCCCCCATTGTATCACATGCTCAACATCAGAGGAGAGAGAATCAGAGAGAACTTGGTTGTTTATGGTCTTAGATGTGCTACCATAGATAATCGTGTCGTAAGCAAAAATGTCTATAAATGGTCTAAGGATGTGATTTGGAAGATCATTAATGTAGATCAGGAAGAGAGTTGGACGTAGCATGGAACCCTGAGGGACTCCATCATTAATACTATGAGTTTCTTATTTCTGTCCATCGACTACTACTCTTATGAACCTATTAGAGAGAAATGATTTAATAATTGAAAAGACATTTCCTGCTATACGATAGCTGGAGATCTTGTGAAGTAAACCATTATGCCATATTCTATCAAAGGCTTTTTCTATGTCAAGAGCAATTGCCCTAGAAAGGAAGACTCTGTTGAGAGTTTCACTATTCCTATGAGAAATAACCATAAGTACATCCACTGTAGATCTAGCAGAATGGAAACCATATTGTGTGTCACTGAGAAAGTTATTTTTGCTGAGGTGGTTGATTACTTCTCTATTTAACACAGATTCCAGTAACTTACTCATGATGCACAGGAGACTTATTGGTCTTTACTGAGAGAGCGGTGACCTATCACCTGAATTCTTAAATACAGGGCATAATGATGAGATTTTCCAGGGTGTTGGAAAGCAATTCTCCTTAAGACAATGCTTAAACAGCTTTGTAAGTATGGGAGCTAGTTCTGATTGAAGCTTTTTCAGCACTATAATTGGAATGCTGCTGAGGCCAGTTGCTTTACTGAAATCAAGGTTTTTTATTAGCTTGATATATCATGCACAGATATTTGTATATCACATAGCATGTTTTCTGATACATGAGGAAATGGGGGGGGGCAATCTTGGACGCAAAGAGTAGAATTAGCTGCAAAGTTCTGGGCAAAAAATGTGGCTTTGTCTGATGCTGATAAGATGACCTCAGGTCCACTGATGATAGTTGGGATAGAGCACATGCTTCTGTTCAGGATCCTGTTTGCTATTTGCCAAAACTGGTGGGAACCAAGCTGTTGATCAGCCACTTTGAACTTTACGGACTGAGAATACAACTCTCTCGTGTTCTTCATTACTCTTTTACAATAGTTGTTGGTAGTCTAGAAAGCGCCTTTAGTCTCAGTACATCTGTTACATTGGAAGCAATGGAAAGAGTGATTTCTTTGTGCAATGGCAGCAGAACATTCTGGAGAGAACCACGGCTGGCTGTTAGGTTTTTGCTGGAATTTTATTGAGGGTATGAAATGGTCTATACCTACAATTAACCATTCCATCAGATCTGTTACTATAGAGGACACATATTTTTCAAACATGGAATGCAGAGATAGATCAGATATATATGAATGGAAGCTATCCTAGTCATCTACAGTGTAGCGATATACTGTACGATGGAAATTTCGTCCTGATAGTGTAGAAGTGACACATTTCAATATGACGAAGAATGCTAACAAGTAGCAACCAACCAAATAAATTTACAGAAATAAACACTATTTCTAATCTGACATTTTTATCTCTTTTTCCTGACAAATTTGGCTTCAAACAATTGTTGTCATCTGAAGGTGTCATATTTTAATCTGTCCCTTTTCATGAAAGGGTTAGAGACTTTTTATACAACCTAAAATACATTTGAAATATAGTTGAAACAATTAAACCCTAAAAAATCAGTTTTTGTACTCAACTGTCTAACAATGCCCAATTTCGAATTAAATAATCATGTTTACGCCAAGTTTTGCTGACAAAAATCGGCCCTCTTGCACTTTAAGTAAATGGAAATTAGGAAGATAAAAAAGGAACAGCAGTCGTTTGACACCGGTTGAAAGAATGCAATTTGATTGGATATAGAAATATTGACGTCATTACTATGAAATATTGATAAAATTTTAAAATTGAAATTGTTGAAAAAGAATTGGAAAAGAATTTAATAACTAAGTATTTAATAATTAATAATATTTTTAAAATTTTTTAAATTTAAGAATTGAAATTAAATTTAAGTTTTTTGAATTTAAGAATTGAAATTATTGTAAAAGAATTTAATAAGTATTTAATAATAATATAAAAATAATTAACGTAGAAGCATTTTTAAAAGAGTTAAAGTCATTTAAGTAACAATTCGATCGCTGATTTATAGTGAACTATTTTAATTTTATTTTAAATTAAAAAAACGTTAATTAGCTCTCCAGTTAAAAGAATATTTTAAAGTTCAGATAAAATTTAAGAATTGAAAGTATTATAAATAAGTATTTAATAATAATATAAAATAATTAATGTAGAAGCAATTCGATCGCTGACTTATAGTGAACTATTTTATTTTATTTTAAATTAAAAAACGGTAATTAACTCTCCAGTTAAAAGAATCTTTTTAAGTTAAGATAGAATTTAAGAACTGAAAGTATTGTAAAATAATATTTTCGCGTATAATAATATGTATCAGAGAACAATATTAGTTCTAATTATCTTTGTTTGGTTGGTAAAAAAAAAAGAAAAGAAAAGTACTTCATAGGATACGTGGACCCTGCGTAGACAGTTTTCTTTTAATGGTTGCTCCCTGAAATGTGCAAAAAAGTTTTTTCACTTTCTTCGTATTTATCTCATAGATCTTCGTTTTTTTTTATCATTGGTGTATTTATTTATTTCTAAAACAATCATTTATTAAAAAAAAATCGTTTTCTAATATTGTCAATTTCAATATCGTTTCTTTTTATCATTTCTAATTAATTAAAATTACGCTTAAAAAATGTTTAAAACATTTTTTTTTTAAATCCTACATTAATAAAAATCATTTATCAAAAAATAATTCTGTTTTCTAATATTGTCAATCCATTTTATTTATAAAATGACGTCATAATTTCTCTAACCAATCAATGGCATTCTTTCAACTGGTGTAAGACGATTGCTGTTCCTTTTTTATCTTCCTAAAGTGCAAGAGGGCCCAAAAATCTATACGTCGGATTTAAAAATATATTTTAGGAGATATTATTAAATCAGGGATTCATATTTCTTTTATTCACGTCTGTCATAAAGCATGACCGAATCAATATTTTGGGTTTATATTCCTATACACAAATTCAAAAAAGTTGTCAAAAACAAATTTGGGAAAATAAGTTAAAAATAAAAAAAAAAATATCCAAAATTCTGTTAAAAACCCACCAAATATATGTCAGCTTATGTCACGATAACATATATTGAGCGAGTTTCTAACAATATTTTGTATATATATATTTTTTTTGTTCACCCCTTTTCCCAAACCTACATTGTTAATCACAGAGGCAGGCGCCATTTTTAATTTTCCAATACATCGGTAAACACTGTATGTTTTTCAGGCTGAATAAACATGTTACTTTAAATAAAAACAATAAAAAAAACATATCCAGTGAGGTAGAAAAGTTACTTATCTTGCTTTTAATAACATTTATTTGTTATATATTTGTTTTTTTTTGTTCGACAACTTTTTCGATTCTATACAACCCCAATATTATTTTTTATTAGATTCTAAAATAAACTTATTTTACTATTTAAGATTAAAAAGTTATGGTAAATGTTTACTTTAACTACAACAGAACACCGATTAATAAAATTTTATTTTTTTAACGGTTTTCAGGGTCGCTGACAACGAATCTGATATTCAAACCCGTCGCAAATTTATCGTTTCCATGGTATTAACCCCTGAAACCTCGCACTATTTTGTGCCAACTCACCGCCATCGTTTATGCTATTCTTACATGATGCGTTCGCGCATGGATGCGCGTAGTAAGGTGACTTGTCACATCGCAGAATAATTTTTTAGCAGACATTTGAAATAGTTTTCAGAAACAAAATAGAATGTTAATTTTTCTGTGTTACGTAGTTTTTTATGCTTTTTAATTGATCTAAAAAATTAAGTTTTTAGGAGCGATTTACAAAAGCATTTTTATTTTTCGTTTTTTTTTTTAGGGGGGGGGTATTCATTGTACAACAGTTAACAGGTGTTTTTTCAGTTTAATTTTATCCCATAAGTTACGCGCCGACATACACCGAGCAGAAAAACTGTTTAATTTTTCACAAAAATTCTATTTACATTGGATGGGGGGCAGGGGGGGGGGTGATAAACAGTTCTTCTGCTCGGTGTATGTCGGCGCGTTACTTACGGTAAATTGGTGTGGGGGGGGCGTTACTTTCGGAAAAACGGTAAATTAAACTGCAGAAGCACCTTTTGTGCAAGTTCTATAATTGAATAACCCCCCTAAAAAAAAAAAACAAAAAAAAAAACGAAAAATAAAAATGCTTTTGTAAACCGCTCGTGAAAACTTAAATTTTTAGATCAATTAAAAAGCATTAAAAACTACGTAACACGGAAAAATGAACATTTCTTTTTTTGTTTCTGAAAACTATTTCAAATGTCTGCTAAAAAATTATTCCGCGATGTGACAAGTCACCTTACTACGCGCGTCCATGCGCGAACGCATCATGTAAGAATAGCATAGACGATGGCGGTGAGTAGGCACAAAATAGTGCGAGGGTTCAGGGGTTAATACCATGGAAACGGTAAATTTGCGACGGGTTTGAATATCAGATTCGTTGTCAGCGACCCCGAAAACCTCTACAGAACCAAATTGTATTAGTCGGTGTTCTGTTGTAGTTAAAGTAAACATTTACCAAAGTTATTAAATGGAATATTTTTAAAATGTAAAAAAATAAAAAAAATGACTTACCTTTCATCCCAGGAATTTTTGTTTGTTTGTTTGTTTGTTTGTTTTTGTGTGTGTGCGTGTGTTTATAACAGAAAACTTGTTTTGTGTGTTAGGATTTTTTTTTAATAAATTTATATATTTTTTGTGTTGTGTGTCCAATTCATTAAGAGTTAAAAATATACGAGAGTATAAAAAAATCAAAATTAAAAGATGAAAAATACGATTAAACGTGAAATTATTTAAAGAAAAATTCAACTACTAAAGAACAATGAATTTAGGTCACCGTAACACGGTGTAATTATTAGTTCGTTCCTCGTGTAAAAATGTCCGTTCATTAGCTAAGTGTGACGAATTGTTTTCCTATCAACTTTAGATCATATTTGTTTTCTTTAGTGAATTTCCCTTTTTTTGTGTACATTAATTTAAAAATTAGATATATGAAGATATAAAATAGGGTGTTTTTTTTTTAACTAAACATTTCATTAGTCGTCGAATACGACATAAATATTAGGTACATGCAAAATGAATAGCAGCCGATGATGATGCTCTAGGTTTGTCAGAATTTTTTTTTTTTAGGGGACGGGGGGATTTTTGACACCCCTAACAAAAAACTTCGAATAAAATATAAAAAAAACTCGTAATTTCTCTTTTAAAAGTGGGTTGTTTATTTTCTCTATGGAATATACTTCGAAAATAAACTATTGAAGTCGTTTAAAAAATAATAGAAATATATTTTTTTTATTAAAAAAAAAAAAGTGTTTACAAAGTGGCGGCCCGCCTTCATGCAGCCATTTTGTTTACGTAATGAAATCAATTGAGTATTACGAGTCAATTTTTTTTTTTTTTTTTTTCAATTTTTTCACTTTAAAAATCTATCAAAATTTTTCTATTGGTTCAATTTTTACAATATTTTCAGGTTCAATGTGAAATTTTATGCTCTTTCTAATAAACCGAATATAATATTCTAGACAAGAGTTTTTTTTAATTCACCTCCCCCGTATTACCGCTCCCCATGTGGGGGTACCAGATTTGGTTAAGGGAAAATTATTCCCAACTCGCATTTAGGTAAAAGTGCACTTTCGTAAATAATTGAATTAATTCCAAACATATCGCAAAAACAAATAATATATATATATATATATATATATATATATATATATGTGTGTGTATGTATATATATACATATATATACATATATATATATATGTATATACATATATATATGTATATATATACATATATATATATATGTATATATATACACATATATATATATATATACATATATATATATGTATATATACATATATATACATATATATATATACATATATATATATACATATATATATATACATATATATATATATGTATATATATACATATATATATATATATATATACATATACACACACACACACACACACACACACACATATATATATATATATATATATATATATATATATATATATATATATATATATATATACATACATATATAGACTTTCACATTTTCATTAATTAAATCGAAACATTTATGGTGAGCTACGATGTTCACTCTTTCGCTGCCGGAAATTCAAGTGCCCCGAGACGTTTTCTGCGCAAGCGGCTAGAGGCGCCCTTTTTCTTTTTACTGAATTGCTCTGGAGGTTCAATGTTTTGATTTTTTTTTTACCAATCAGAGAGTTTTCCGGGCTGTCGGGAATTACGTGTCTGGGAGCCGGTGAAAATCTTTAAAAATCTCTGTATTTTCCAAAAAAGTGCAGTTAACAAAATTCAGAGATAGTGTTGAAATATATATATATATATATCACTACCGTCTGCAGCTAAAAACTAACGCGACAACACTGTGAACGTAGCAGGCGAGTCGGCTGATAAAACAATGTGGGCGAACACACAGACACAGTAACTAACTTTTGTATTCCCCCTTCTACTATCGCATGCTCATTTTTAATTAATTTTATGTAAACAATTATTTTAAAACTTCCTTAATCTCAACTAATTCCCCCCTTTTGTTCACTCATAAATGAACTATTATTTTCATTGAAATATTTCCTAAAAGTAATAAATCTTTTTTTATAAATTGAGAGTTAACTGTATTTGTTTTGTTGATATATTTTCTACGAAAGAACATCGTAAATTCGACTCTCTGTCTTGCTCTCTTTACTTCTTTTCCCCACAATAATAGTAAAATTAATTAATAAATAATAAACAAATGTAAGAAACTTTGGAAAAGCCCAAAACTGGCGACCTACCGACGTGATTATTTTGAACACGCAAACATTTCTATAAAAAAAAAAAAAAAAAAAGGCTATCTTCTGATGCTTCAAGTAACCAATCTTTTGATGTGAATTTCAATGAAACTAAACAAAATGAAAACCCAAGAAATAATTTCACTAGAAATTCACCATGAACCAACAAACAAACAAAAAAACTGCCTTCTAATACTTCAAATAACCAACTTTTGATGTGAATTTCAACAAAAGTAAATAAAAAAACTCAAGAAACAATTTCACCAAGGTCGCGAAAAACTATGGAAATTCAACAAAAATAAAAAAAATTTTTGTATGAAAACGATAAAACAAATCCTTCTGAATATAAAAATCTACTTTTCAAAAAAAAAAAAAAAAAAAAAATTTTTAACATAAAAACCTATCTTCATAACAAAATTATAAAAGACAACATACAGCGAAAGTGTGAATAACAAAAGGGAAAACTAAAATGGCAGAAAACGAAGTCGACATGGCAGCAGAACAAGATAAACCAGTGCAGTCAATTGCGATGAAAACTCCGGCATTTATTGATTCAAATGTACTAGCTTGGTTTTCAATAATGGAAGCCCAGTTCAGTATTATGAACATTAAGCAACCAAGACAAAAATTTTATCATATTCTCGCGTCACTACCAACGGATATAGTTGGAAAATTACAAAACAGCATACTGGAATCAAAAGACTTTGATAAGTTAAAAGATGCTGTGATTAATCAGTATGAAAAATCAAAGCCTGAAATGCTGGACAAACTAATGTCATCTTCAATCATGACAGGACGTCCTTCGATTTATTTGAACGAACTCATGTCGTTAGCAGGTAGAATTGGTGTTGGAGAAGACATTGTCCGACATAAGTTCATCCAAGCCCTACCTCATTCGATCAAACCCGTGGTAGCAGCACAAATTGATCTCGATCTGGAAAGACTTGGTATAATGTCCGATGACCTGCTGTTATATTTTAATAGACAGGAAGCCACGCATATACAACAGATACCATGGAACCAAAACCATCGTAACCAGAGTGATGACGGATCTCAAAGAAAAAGTAATCCGTCACAAAAATCATATAATTGTCCAAATGGAGTTCGTCCTTTTAACAAGGATCACAGACCCAAAATCTGCCGTTCACATCTATATTTTGCCGAACGTGCAAAATATTGCAAACCATGGTGTAAATGGCCAGACAAACGGAATGTGCAAATGCAACCCAGTTCTCGTCCTGCCTCCCCTGCTTTTAGTAAAACATCGGAAAACTAACCCGGCGAAGCGTGATAGCTTCCACATCTTCACCGCTTCTTGAAGTAGCCGCACAGTTAGGAGCTATAAAATTGAATTTTGTTGTGGATACGGGAGCTGCAATATCTGTAATCCCAAGAAAATATATAAGCGGTATAGTTATATACCCAACAAACATCTCAATTGTGTCAGCTAACGGTCAGAACATTGAATGTTCCGGTCAAGCAGTATTAAACCTGGCACTTCATAACTTGAGGCGTGATTTCACTTGGACCTTTCTCATTGCAGAAACTACCAGACCTCTCCTAGGTTATGATTTTCTGAATCATTTTGGATTAATAGTTGATTGCACAAATAACAAATTGATTGATCAAACAACCAAAAGATATTCAAACGCACAGCCATCACCAATACTTATGAACATTGCTTTATGCTCGGATAACGTTGCCGACACAACAGTTCACACAATTTCGCAAAAATAGCCCAACTTAATTTCTCCACATCGCGATTCCAATGCAACAAAATCTAAAGTGTTTCATAGAATTGAAACTGGCAGTAACCCTCCATCTTTCTCTAAAACGAGGCAGTTATCAGCCCAGAAATACAACATAGCAAAAGAGGAATTCAGGAAACTTCAGAATGCCGGAATTATATCCCCCTCTAAATCAGAGTGGAGTTCGGCCTTGCACATGGTGAATAAATCTGATGGGACTTATAGACCTGTAGGTGACTACAGGTTACTAAACACTATAACAAAACCCGATCGATACCAAGTGCCAAACATAAATTCCTTGTCATCAAAACTGCACGGTAAGAAAGTTTTTTCAAAAATTGATTTATCTTCTGCTTATCACCAAGTACCAGTCCATCCAGATGATGTATGCAAAACAGCCATCACAACACCCTTCGGTTTATATGAGTATAATTACATGCCTTTCGGTTTGCGGAACGCATCTAGTACTTTCCAAAGGATGATGGACAATATTTTCCGCGACATCGATTGTATTTTTATATACATCGATGATATTCTTATTTTCTCAAATAGTGAAGAAGAGCATTCCAAACACCTCGATACTGTTTTACAGAAACTCAGTGAGTACGACCTTAAAATTTCCCTTTCTAAATGTATTTTCAATGTTTTTCAACTTGAATTTTTGGGATTTCACATATCTGTTGATGGTCTTAAGCCAAGTGACAAGAAAATCCGCGAATTAAATGAATTTCCTCAACCAAACGATTCAAAATCACTGCGTCGATTCCTTGGCATGGCAAATTTTTACAGAAAATTAGTTCCAAATTTCAGTGAAATCAGTTTACCACTCACCGAGTGTATTCGGTTGAATCAAAAATCTAAGAAAATAGATTTTACAAAGGAGGAAGTTGAATCCTTTGAAAAGATAAAAACAAGTTTATCAGGTGTAACCGCTCTACCTTATCCCGATTCAAAAGCTACTAATTATCAGCTTGTTACGGACAGTTCCAGTTACGCTGTTGGAGCAGCACTTCATCAAATGATTGACAATCAACCAATTCCTATTGGATTCTTTTCAAAAAAGTTATCACAAACTCAACAAAAATATTCTACCTTTGACAGAGAATTGCTAGCTGCTTATTTAGCAGTCTTGTATTTTAAACATCAGGTAGAAGGCAGAAACTTGTTGTTATTAACAGATCATAAACCGCTCTGCAGCGCCTTTAAAAGCCAAACACCTTTAAAATCCGATAGACAACAGCGTCACCTTTGTTTCTTGAGTGAATATGTGACTGATATTTCACACATAAAAGGTTCACAGAACATTGTAGCTGATTGCTTATCGCGACCAGCGTATGCAATCACAATTGATATTTGTGACTTACAGGAGATGGCCAATCACCAAACCACTGATGAAGAAACAAAAACTCTATGTGATCAACTAAAGCCGTATCAGATTAATGAACATAATACAATCCTATGTGACGTGTCTTTACCTTTTCCACGACCTTTTGTCACACAAAAGCTCCGGAAATCTGTTTTTGACAGTTTACACAACTTGTCACACCCTGGAATTGCTGCTTCAACTAAAATGATAACTTCCAGATATTTTTGGCCCAAAATGGCCAAGTCAATAAAGGAATGGTGCAAGGAATGTCAGCATTGCCAACAAGCAAAGATAAACAAACACACAAAAAGTGACGTGCATCCATTTGAATTGCCATCCAGCAGATTTCAAACTGTACACATTGACATTGTTGGCCCTCTACCACCAGTCAAGAGCAAAACAGACCCGTATTTCTCTCCCTATCGTTATTTATTAACATGCATCGATAGAAATACGAGATGGGTAGAGGCTTGTCCATTGACCGAAATAACTGCAGCGTCAGTATCAACTGCTTTTGTTGATCTGTGGATATCGCGATTTGGTGTGCCCCTCCATGTCGTTACAGACAGAGGTAGCCAATTCGAGTCTGAGCTGTTCTCAGAACTGTCAAAAATTATAGGGTTTCACAGGCTGAGAACGACTTCGTACCATCCCCAAGCAAACGGAATGATCGAGCGAGCACACAGAACATTAAAGACAGCAATTATTGCCAGAAGAGAATCTTGGTTATCTGCTCTTCCTATAGTTCTTCTAGGTATCAGGATTACACCCAACGATTCCAATTATTCACCATTTACTGCAGTTACGGGTGCTAATGCACAGATACCTAGATTGTTAATCGATGCGTACGAGGATGCAAACATTGATATAACAGATGCTCACATAAAAGCTCTAGCTGAGGAGATGCGGAAATTTGACACAGACGGATTATCCAGTGGACACCTCCATTCTTTACCTACTGTGTACATTCCTAAGGATCTTCAAATTTGTGACAGCGTCTGGTTGAGAACAGACAGGATTCGAAAATCTATGGAAGCTCCATATACAGGTCCATTCCAAGTAGTACATCGTCATGGCAAATATTTTACTATTAAAATGTCTGATGATGTACACAGTAACGTTTCCATAGATAGATTGAAGCCTGCATATTCTTCAACAACGTCAAAAGATTTTGTTCCACCCCTTCCAGTATCTGACACTTTTGTATCTTCCTCTGATACAGAGGTTGAAAAGAAACAAACTAAATCAAAGTCCGGAAGAACCATCAGGTGGAAGAAGGACAACACATATTTTTATTATTAAAAATAAAAATGATGTAAAAATTTTCTAAAAAAAAAAAAAAAAAAAAAAAAAATTTTTTTTTCCCAACCTACATTTACATGTAAATATACTACCAAACTTTCCTTCACAAAAAAAAAACCCAAAGCTATTTATCATGAACGATGAACCTTTAAACTCCGTTTACTGGGCGGAAAATTATATATGGTGAGCTACGATGTTCACTCTTTCGCTGCCGGAAATTCAAGTGCCCCGAGACGTTTTCTGCGCAAGCGGCTAGAGGCGCCCTTTTTCTTTTTACTGAATTGCTCTGGAGGTTCAATGTTTTGATTTTTTTTTTTACCAATCAGAGAGTTTTCCGGGCTGTCGGAAATTACATGTCTGGGAGCCGGTGAAAATCTTTAAAAACCTCTGTATTTTCCAAAAAAAGTGCAGTTAACAAAATTCAGAGATAGTGTTGAAAGATATATATATATCACTACCGTCTGCAGCTAAAAACTAACGCGACAACACTGTGAACGTAGCAGGCGAGTCGGCTGATAAAACAATGTGGGCGAACACACAGACACAGTAACTAACTTTTGTATTCCCCCTTCTACTATCGCATGCTCATTTTTAATTAATTTTATGTAAACAATTATTTTAAAACTTCCTTAATCTCAACTAATTCCCCCCTTTTGTTCACTCATGAATGAACTATTATTTTCATTGAAATATTTCCTAAAAGTAATAAATCTTTTTTTATAAATTGAGAGTTAACTGTATTTGTTTTGTTGATATATTTTCTACGAAAGAACATCGTAAATTCGACTCTCTGTCTTGCTCTCTTTACTTCTTTTCCCCACAATAATAGTAAAATTAATTAATAAATAATAAACAAATGTAAGAAACTTTGGAAAAGGCCAAACATTTCTAATTAAAAAATTATGGATGTATATATGTTATCTTTCACTTTCTTTACTTACTTTTTTTTTTCAGAGTTTTTTTTTTCCGTAAGTAATTAATTTCTAGTTCAACATTTTTGTTATTTATTTTCTACTTCGGTAATAGTTTAAAATACTGATCCCCCCTCCTCATTCTAATAACAAGTGCCCGAAAAAATGGCGTCTTCATTCTCGGCGATGAACTGTAGAAGTACTTTTTTCTTTGTTTTTTTTTTTTTTAATGAAAATGACACATCGTGAATTGTAAAAAATAATTATATATATACATATATATATATATATATATATATATATATATATATATATATATATATATATATATATATATATATATATATATATATATTACATGAACATTACGAAAAAAAAAAGCCCTTGAAGTCCGTAATAATGAATTAGTGGGTTTGTATTACTGTACACCTTTTCTCCACGTTAAAAAACGACCCTGGTGTCTAACTCTGTCCCGTGGGGAGGCATAGTAAATAGGTACTGTACACAGAGATTAGAAAAAGTTATCAAAAAACAAATATATAACAAATAAATGTTATCAAAGGCAAGATAAGTTACGTTTCTACCAAACTGGATATATTTTTTGTGTTTTTATTCAATGTAACATGTTTATTCAGCTCGAAAAGCATACAGTGTTTACCGATGTATTGGAAAATTCAAAATGGCGCTCAACTCTCTCTTTAACACGGTAAGTTCGGGAAAAGGTGATATAAATAATAAACTAGACAAAATACTGTTAGAAATTCGCTCAATATATGACATAAGTCTCTCTCTTTCTTCACGATTACCTTAAATATTAGGTAGTCTTGCAGTTAAGTCCCGGCAAAGTTCGACAACTCTAGAAGGGTCACATCGGTATTTTACACCGTCAAATCACGAATATTACGAATTATTAGTTTTAAAATAAAATTTAAAAAAAATGAAATTAATATAAAAAAATATTTTAATATTGGAAATAAGCAGTTGATTAAATAAAGTAAACGAACAAAATATACATTTTTAGGCAAGACTGTTGTTAGGTGGAAAAATAATCTCGAAACCTTTACCACATAAAAGGAACTAATTTCCCCAATCACCGGTACGTTACCATGCCAATAATATATAAACAATAATATAGGTATTTCAGAAGTTGTTTTTGAAAACAACTTCAAAAAAAAAAATTCTATTTATATGGCTTTTAATTAAAATAAAGGTTTTCGTAGGTTACAATTATGAAACGTTCTATTCACATTTAAATGTTTTATATGTTTCGTGTTGTTGTTTTTTTAACTGTACACAATGAATACCTTTTTTAATAATAAAGAATACATAAATAGAAATAATAAATTATCAGGCTTTTTTTAAGTTTAAGTTTTAATTTTTTTTTAAATTTTTAATTAAAAATTGAATCATGTGATTATTATTACATCACGTGAGTAGTTATAAACAATACAAATTAATATTAAACGCGCGTAATCTCTTGCAATTTATTATTTTTTCAACTAAACTACAGTCTTGCCCATCTTTATATATTTATAACTATTTATTTAACAGAAAAATAAGGTAAATGTTTCGTTTAGGTCCACCTCCTGGATACGTACATTTTTTTTTGTGTGTGTGTGGGGGGGGGCATTGTCAATATCATAAAAGTGGATCATTCTCGAGGATGGGGGGGGAGTACTTGTTTTTTTTCCTTCGTGTAAAATTCTGATTGCTTAGGGCGCGCGCGCATGCGCGTAAAAAAAATGGCCGCCAGAATTACCGTGCATAATGCATTTTTTCTATCTTGATAACTACTTATCTCTGCAACATTTCAATGCGATTTTCGTATTCAGCATAGTCGAAAACCTTTAAATGTCGTCATTTTAAAGAAAACTGTGGAGGTGGAGTCCATTTACCAAAAAAAAAAACAACTTTGAAAATTAAACATTTCTTAAAAAGTGTTTTGTTGTCTTATGCTTTTAATAATTCGTGGAAATGTCCTTTCTCACGCCGTCTCCACAACTCTTCCATTATCTGTAAATGGAACAAATTTTCATATTTTTTTTCATGTTAATCATATATTTTATATTAATCATATATTTTATATTAATTACATATTTTTTAAACTTTAATAATTTTTATTTTTATTTTAAAACTGATAATTGGTAATATTCGTGATTTGATGGTATGAAATGCTGAAATACTGATGTGACCCTTCTAGAGTTGTCGAACTTTGCCGGGACTTAACTGCAATACTGCCTAATATTTAATTACGGTTATTTTTTTTTTTTTTACTTACAATCCATTAAATAAAAAAAAATTGTTTCTGTCATCCTTTATAACAGATGTGAATAAAAAAAAGACGATCTTGTACTGTAGGCCGTCAGCACACGACGACTCGGCCCTTCGAGGAGGAGGGGGACACCTAGTTATTTACACCGGTCGAAACGAAACGCAAATTCACGGTTGGCTTTTGTACTGTAGGCCGTCAGCACACGACGACTCGGCCCTTCGAGGAGGGGGGGGGCACCTAGTTATGCCATGACATGGTCGATAATTTCGGTTTTCATGTTTTTTTTAAAGTACAACTTAAAACAAAAAATAACGTAATACTAAATAGTAAAAGTAAAAAAAAATGTGAAATTTTCAAACAAAAAAAGTAAAAAAAATTGAAATTCTATTTAAATTTAATAAAATTTAATAAAACAAAAAAAAACTTTCAAACAAAAAACCCAAAAAAACAACTTACGCAAAAACTTTACCGTAATAAAAAAAACAAAAAACTTTCAAACAAAAATTATAAACAAAATACGATTTAATTACAAACAAAAATGAAAATTATCTGTACACTAAAAACGTATTTCTTCTGTAAATTTCAAACAAAAATGAAAACTATCTTGATAATAAAAAAGGCTTTCTCGCGTAAACAGCGTGTCACATTTACCGGTGTACATAACTAGGTGTCCCCCCCCCCCTCCTCGAAGGGCCGAGTCGTCGTGTGCTGACGACGGTCTACAGTACAAGATCGCCAAAAAAAAAATATGAATCTCCAATTTTAAAAACGTTTCGGGTTTGTATTACTGTACATATTATTACATGTATTACATAGATGTGAAAAAGTGGTCAAAAAATAAAATATACAACAAAGAAATATTAACAGCAGCTATAAAAGTTATTTTGCAACCTACCTGAATCATTTATTAGTGTTTTTAAGTAGTTTTAAATGCTCTTTATTTCATACCAAATATTAACTTTTTACGAGTCGTAAGAATTCAAGATGGCCAAAATTACTACCCCCCTTCTTCTTCGAAGAGAGAAGCCTCGTTTTCAAATTATAGTTCGCGCATATTTTGGGGGGAGGAGCTTGCCTCGTTTTCAGCACGTGTCTCTGCGGACATATGTCTCTGCGGACATTTTGCGTTTCCATTTTTTTTGTTTCCATTTTTTAGAAGTTCCGTCCTCATAATGAAAGTATTTGTAAACATTACATTTAATTTAGATATTTATTGCGCACAAATACTTTTTAGTTTTTTTCTTGGAGGGGGAGGATAACATATAAAGTGGTCAAAACGGTAAATATTTTTTTAAGTTTACATTTTTAAGAAGTTTTGGTACTAGTGCAGAGAGTGACCTGGACGTAAATAACAACGTTATTATTTTAAAAGCCATTCTTAACATGGGGAGGGGAGGGTGTTTTGTACCTATTCTATGCTTTAACCTTACAATTGAATAAAAAAAACACACCATAAAACTTTAATTAAACTTGGAAATACGATTTGACACGGTAAGTTTGGGAAAAAGGAATTATAAATAAAAAAAAAACTAGACAAAATACGGTTAAAAACTCGCTCAATATATGTTTCCGTGACATAGGTTGACATGTATTCAGTGGGTTTTTAACAGTATTTTGCATATTTTTTATTTTCAACTCCTTTTCCCAAACTTACCGTGTTAAAGAGAGAGTCGGTCGCCATTCTCAATTTTCCAATACATCGATAAACATTGTATGTTTTTCGAGCTGAATAAACATGTTACATTAAATAAAAACACTAAAAACATATCCAGTTAGGTAGAAAAGGAACTTATCTTGGCTTTGATGACATTTATTTAAAAACAATTTGCGCTTGAGCCATTTTTTTTTCAGAAATTTTCAGCACATCACTGCACATCAGGGATTTTCGGGTGTGCTGAAAACGAATATCACATTTTCACGATATTGCAAACATACTTTTCTGCATGTTTCATCCAGTAATATACGCTTTTCGGAAACTTAAATTTTAAATCATACACTTTTCCGAAACTTCTTTTAAATTTATATCCATCGATTCCTGAAACTGTATTTTTCTGAAACCTAACGACTTCCAATTTCTGAAAAAAAAAAAAAAAATGGCTCAAGCGCAAATTGTTTTTAAATAAATGTTATCAAAGCCAAGATAAGTTACTTTTATACGGACCAGAACGTTGATGATGCAAAGATAGAGGCTTGGTTTAGATGCATTACAAGTAACCAGCCACCCCTTTCCTTAGTGTACTGCATACTCAAAATCAGAGGAGAGAGAATCAGAGAGAACTTTGTCATTTATTGCCTTTGATGTGTTGCCATAGATGGTAGTGTCGTCAACATAAATGTCTATGAATGATCTAAGGATGTGTTTTCAGAGATCATTGATGTAGATCAAGAAGAGAGTTGGGCCTAGGATGGAACTCTGAGAGACTCCAGCATTAATACTGATAACTTCTGATTTCTGCCCATCAACCACTACTCGTATGAACCTACCAGAGAGAAATGATTTAATAATTGAGAAGAGATTTCCAGGTATTCCATAGCTAGAAATCTTATGAAGTAGACCTTTATGCCATACCCTATAAAATGCCTTTGATATGTCAAGAGTAATTGCCCTAGAAAGGAAGCGTTTGTTGAGAGATTCGGAAATCCTATGTGATATCTCTATGCAATCTTCAGGTGACGGGAAAAGTAAATTCCATGGATGCATTTTGCACTTTATTATTTTTGTACTTTATTATTTTTGCACTTTATTATTTTTGTACTTTATTATTTTTGCACTTTATTATTTTTGTACTTTATTATTTTTGCACTTTATTATTTTTGTACTTTATTATTTTTGTACTTTATTATTTTTGCACTTTATTATTTTTGTACGTCTAATTTCAGTTGTTGCGATAAGTTTTAAAACCAAGTCACTCGTTGAATTGAAGACTTTTTTGGTTTTGTCACAAAAACATGTATCGTTATTTTGGATATAAGTTGAAGTTTTGGTAGGTCTATCAAGAGTTCTTTGTCTGCTACCAGGTACTGAAAGTTTTCGGCCTTTTCAAGGAATTCATTAATGTCAGTAATCATTTTCAGGGGTTTGCTCAAGTTAGTTGGAAGGGGTTACATCTCCCCTGTCCTTGTGATCATTTCTGGTTCTTGGTGGCCCTATAGCTGCCATGGCCAGAAACTCAAAGTTTCAATTTAAAAATACGCAGAGAAAAAAATAAATAAATAAAACAGTGTAGAGAAAAAAAAATCCAACATCACAAAAATAACAATAAAAAACAATTGAAAAAAAGCAAACTGTAAAAAAAAATAATACCATAATAAAAAAATCTGAGTGTTGTGAACAATAGCAATATTTTTAAATCGTCCCCAAATGACTTATCACCTTGTTTTTTTTTTTTTTTACGTTGGCCAAAGCTAAATCATTTCGGGTAAGATGGATGTAGCTCATCAGTAGACTTGATTTGCACTTCAAAGGTCCCGGGTTTGTTTTTTGCCGCAGGTAGGCCTGATTCATTTAATCGGATGCTGAAGTTTCAATGTCCTGATTTTTCCAATGAGACAAACAGTACATTCTATTTTTTTCTTAAATACTTGTTACGTATTCTCTTTGTTCATATCTGGTTGATATTTTGTGCATGTTCCTAGACCAACTGCAAAAACTTTAATGACACTTTTTTTTATTTCTAACTTTAGATTTTCTTTCTTAGTATGTAGAGCATCGACTTTTTTTACAAAATCTATTTATGGACACATTCCCAAATTCAATTGTAGCATAAAATCTGTTTGTAATGTGCATCCAGGAGACAAGCGCCCGCATGTTTGTGTGTTGTGTGGGCGCGTAAGAGAGACAGACGAAAAGGAAAGACTTACCACGGGGCCGGCTCGGCGTCACCGACCGAAAATAGAGAAAGAAAGATCAAGATGGCGGCCGCCGTCTTTTGTAAAGGATGATATCTCGCAAAGTCACATGAATTCTCGCAATATGCAAATTTAGCCGGCCTGCAACGGCCATAAAAGCGGGTGATTGAAAGACGTTGTGAGGGCGATGATTGACTTGGTCGGGAATCGTGTTGCTGTTGCTTCTCGTGCCGTATGGGTGTGAGCATATCTTACCGTTGTTGGGACCGTTCTGAGTAACCGATTGTTGGGTCCGTTCTGAGTAACCGTTCGCGGCCGTCTAGGTACCTTGCTAGTTGGATTCTGTGCAGAACCGGTGTTTACTGGTTATTGAATTGCTTTACGTTGCTGCAACATTATACATCTACAGAGGGCGCAGTAATTTTAAAGGACTTTCCTTACACATTTTCTACACTGTTCCAAAAAGATTTTCTGTGTTTCTTAACGCAAATACATTTAATTTCTTTGCTGTACCGTTAATATCACGTTAGTTATTAATTCACCTTCCAAATTTATTCTCGACCAAGTCACAGTTCTGGCTGTTTTTCAAAAGTTTGGCATTGTAGGTTTATTTCTAACTGAAACTTTGTATTTAATATTTTCGTTAGCACTTATTTCAGAATATGTATTGTTTTTTTGTCTTTTTATTTGTTCTGGTGTGATATGCCTGACTTTTAATTTTGTTCTTTGCTCTACAATAGAAACTTCTATATTCCATTCTGTTACAAGTCAGACAAATTTGTATGAGTAGACTTTAACTCAATGCGTATCGATAACATGGACTTAGTATGGTGACTAGTTTTCTTTTCCGGAGAATACGGTTTTTGACTTTTTATTTATCTTACATACACAAGTCAGATTCTTCAATGTTCTTTTAATCTTTTTAAAGCTAATCACTCATTGGTAGTCTGACCAATCGCTGTCTGTCCATATATCAGACATTTTAAATCGTTAGCAGTTAGTCCTACCAGTTTAAAATCGTCACAATGTTGTTGTGAACGTTAAATATTATTCATCCTCTTTCTTGTTTAAATTCAATTAAATTTCCAGTGTTTATGAAATAACAATGAATCTCGGCTGAGCAGTTTGATTAAAAGATTTATGGTTTAAGAAATTGTTAAGTCAAACATGTTTTGCTGTGAAATTTAATCCATGAATTTGTTGTGTTCTGTGGTTCTCAGGTTTTAAGGCAATAAACAGACCTCCCACTCGGCACAATCACTGTTATATTTTTTATACAAGTAAAAAACAAAAGTTATTAATAATATCCCGGATAATGTTTTGTGAATCACTCTGTTACTTTCTGTAAATCGGTATTCATTTTTAATTTGTAGAATAAAAATTGTCGGATTTTAACCGACTGAAGGGGGGGGGGCGTTTCTGCAACTCAACGGCTAACCCTGAACTCGACGTAGAAGGAAAAAACAATGAAACTCTTAACTTTTGTGGAGAATCCTTCTCGGCTTTTCTCGGCTAACTGGAGTTGCAACGTATTGCCTCATTGCTTACAACGACAAATTGTCTTTGTAATAGTAACTGTGAAACGTGTAACTTGACTAAACAAAAATGTCCAACTAACACATCAACGATAGGGGTGTTTTATAACCCACAAGTTGATGCTATGCAAAGTTCAGTCCGACCCACGTGGTGGACAACAAACTACTACTACTACTACTATAAAATCAGTCGACCAAGCACTTTTTTTAAACCTTTTGCTTGAACGACTGCCTCCCAGAATTCCACTGCCTCCCCCCTCCACATCGAGTTCTGGTCAGTAATAATTACCACAAAATATCTTCCTTTGTTGTTCCAGTAGCAATGGTTGTACCTGTAATAGTTTTTGGATTTTTTTTCTTTTATTTCGGTGATTGTTTTATCTGGTTTCAGCCTGTCTCTCATTCTTTTTTTCGACTGCAAATCCAGTTGAAGTTTTCACATTTGTGTGAAAGCGGATGTTAATGATTAGGAAAAATAAATTATTTACACATCTTTTTATTAAAGTTCACCTTTTATTATCATACAGGCTTTTTTTCAGAACATTTAATTTTCTCTCTGAAAGAAAAATGAAGTAAAAAAAATGAAAAACCGATAAAAAAAATCAATTTAGAGAATTCCCCTTTAAGACTTATTTCCTATTGAATGGCGAAATGAGAGTGGGCGGTTACTAGAAACAATCATTCAGGATCTTGCAGAGTTTAACGTAGAGTTCAAAGTAGAATTCAAAGTATTGTTCAAAGCAGCGTTCAGAGCAGAGTTCAAAGTAGAGTTTTTTTTTTTTTTTTTTTTTTTTACACATTGGTCACCACTTATCAAGGCCCGGAAGCCACTCAGGGATAAGGGTTATTGCAAGTACATTACGTTAGTGTGGAGATTTGATGGAGTGTTTACTTAAGGGGGCGGTTCATTAGGAATTTGTTGACGTTGGACTTGAACACATCCACGTTGTAGTCAGGTGGGAAACAGGCAAACGGAACAGAGTTCCACAGGCGCGCAGTTCTAAGAGTAGAGTAGAGTTCAAAGTTGCTTACTAGTTTTTACAATGTGTTTTCAAGTACTGGATGTAGTCTCGCATTAGATTGTGATATTTCCCTCATGAGAGTATCAATTTTGTGGTTTATAAAATGTTTAGAAAAGTCTATTAAGACTAAATGTGTAAGTCTCAATAACAGTTACTATATTGATAAGTAAATTTAAAATTTGTTTCTACTGATAAAGATAAAGATTTTTTGCTCATCACAAAATCTTTGATGGAATAATAGGATTCAGAAATTGAGAAAGATAAAGAAAATAAAAAAAATAACAAAGACAAACATAAAAATTATAGAATTTTTCTGTATCAATTAAATAATTTATTACTAAGTAAACTAAATGTTGTCGATATTTTTGATAATTGCATAGTCATATATCAATTATATGTATATGCTGTGATAGAAAACATTTTATGCAATAAAACGTTTTTGCTGAACCTATGGACTAGGTGTATCAGAATTTTTGTAGGAATATTTGACGCCCCTAACACGAAACTGCGAATAAAATACAAAAAAAATCTCGTAATTTCTCAGTTAAAAGTGGGTTATTTATTTTCTTTATGGATTATACTTCTAAAATAAACTATTAAAGTTGTTTTAAAAGTAATAGAATTTTTTTTTAAACAGTAATGAATTTTCCGAACTCAATATTTTTCAATTTTTAAACTTTAAAAATCTATCAAAATGTTTCTATTGATTCTATTTTTACGATATTTTCAGGGTCAATCTGAAATTTTATGCTCTTTCCAATAAACCGAATATAATATTTTAGACAAACGTTTTTTTTAATTCACGCCCCCCCCCCATTTTCAAGTTTCAATTAAAAAGTAAATAATAAATTTACTCACCGAAAAGTAAATAATTAATTTACTCACAAATTGAAGAGAAAAGGTCAATAAATAATATATTCAAATTTAAAACAAAAAACAAGTCGTGTTTTTTAGAATTTTACCTGTGAAGTTTGAAGGTTAAAACCTTTTTTTTAAACCACGTTATTTGTTTTTTCTTTTTTTTCTTTTTTAAATGGAACCTTGGTCCTTGCTCCTTTAATTGAAAAAGAATTAGGGCTTGAATTACATTTTTCGAGGAGTTATAAGCTTGGAAAGACAGGGGGTCGAATAATTCACGCCTCCCATTTTGAAATGTCTATTAAAATGTAAATGATTTATGTACCAAAGTCTTATATATCACAAATTGAAGAGAAAAGGTCAATAAATAATATATTCAAATTTAAAACAAAAAAAGAACTGTTTTTTTAGAAATTTACTTGTAAAATCCGAAGTTTAAAACCTTTTTAAAAAAAAAACACGTTTTTTTTTCTTTTTTTTTTTAATGAAACCTTGGTCCTTGCTCCTTTAATTGAAAAAAATTAGGGTTTGAATTACATTTTTCGAGGAGTTATAAGCTTGGAAAGATGGGGTGGAATTATTCACTATTTTCACAAAATTTCTGACACACCTACCTATGGACATATCTTATTATAACAATGGTCAACATAACATTAAGCTTCATATATATATATATATATATATATATATATAATTTATTTAAACACAATTAGCATGAAGTTATTGCTTCAGACAAAAGAAAAATGACTTGTCTCGAATAGAATCAGAAATCTTTTGTGGCCTGACGGTGACTTTTAAGGCTTAAACAGTAAATTATTGTACCTATTAACTATGCCTCCCCACGGGATAGAGTTAGACACCAGGGTCGTTTTTTAACGTGGAGAAAAGGTACAAAAATAAAAATTGTCTCAGTCGTGAAGGATTTCTCCTCCACCGAAAGAGAACAAGAAAATGAAGTGCAGCATCTGAAGAACCGTAATTTTGTTTTTGTTTACTACATTGAATTAAGTAATATCTTACTCTTTTTTAATTGAGCATTATCACCAGCCTCGTTAAAATTCAGTGCTTTTTACGTTTGATTTTTTTTCCTGGAATATATATATAAATGTATATGTGTGCGTCAATGTTTCTTCTTTTCCAACCAATATAAAATTATAAAATAATGAGTTCAATCAGATATTAGTGCCAGCAGTAAAGACAAAATACAAATATGTGAATGCAAATATTAATACTTCCATTTTTTTTTTTACATATGTTCGTGCTTGAACGCAATTATTGAATTTTTCATGGATCATCATTTTTGTAAACATTATCTTAAAATAAATTGCTTTATGGAAAAGACAACATCATATCAGTGAAATTGGATTATTGGATATTACTATTTTATAAATCTTTTGAAATGGTGCAAAAGAAATCTGCACATCTTGAAGGTAATATAATTTATTGAGAAATATTTGTCTAATGTTGAAATGTATCCAAAATATGAAGAGATTGAATCACAAATCGAAGAAATTGATGCGGATTGGAAAAGAGTTTTGTACAGTATGGGAAACAATAGCACAAAAATATCTCTTACAGAAAATTAGATGGTTGATTGGGGAGAATAAATTTGTTCTCAATTTCTTTACTAACTCAATGTTTGAGAGATAAAGAAGTTTTTTTTTTTTTTTTTTTTTTTTTTTACAAAGGCATCACCACATTATCAAGGCCCAGATGCCACTCAAGGATAAGGGTTAAAGAGTGTACAGTAGAAATTGTTCAATATAGTAATCATTAGTAATGAAAATTTGGTAAATTTAATAACTTATATGGAACGGCTCATCAAGAACTTATTTACTTTAGACTTGAACACAACCATATTGTAGTCAGCCGGAAAGCAGGAAAACGGAAGACAATTCCACAGGCGTGCAGTTCTAAGAAAGAAGCTTTGTTCATGGAATCTACGTTTAGGTTTAGGCACAGATAAAGAGTGGGGGAAATTATTGATAGTGTTTACAGCTAGACGAGTGTTTCTTGTGAAAGTTTGGCGAGGGGGGACCATAGATTGAAGCTCAGTTGAACACTTTCCATGAAAATAACGATACATCAGAGACAAACTCGCAACATCTCTTCTGTGAGATAGAGGTTGCAAGGAGGAGAAAAGGACATCTCCTACGAGGCTACGAAGTCTATTTTGAACTCTATCAAGGCAGGACAAGTCCTTTCTAGCAGCTCCTGCCCAGATGTGGCAACAGTATTCCATCCTTGGACGTACCTGGCTCTTATATAGGTAGAGAATAGTTTAATGGAGCATTTGAATATCTATGTATCTTATATAGAGTTCAAGTGTTAGTCTCAGGTTGTGGGCCCCTTGACTTCTGAGAACTTCGACTGGAGTAAAATAAAAGAAAAAGGTGAAAAGTCATATTCTTATGAACTGTGTAAATATTCTTTTTCTCGAAAATCACATTTAGAGATTGTGAAAGTCTACTGGATACAGACCTCCTGTATCTTCGGTCTCTCTGTAAAGGGGTTTATTAGTGTATCTCAGAATGTCCCCGCAAAGAGACATGGATTGATATACAAATATAAGGATGCTTCTTTCACGAACCAAATGCTCCCAAAAAAACTATATGAACCAAAGTCTTATATATCACAAAGAACAAGAGAATAATAAAAAGTATACACTGGCAGGACGACGCCCAGGATAAAAAGGCCCCCTCATCATGGCTGCGCACTGGGCCATATGTGGAAAATAACAGTGCAACTTTTCCCAGTGATACTACTACGGGTAGCAATACTATGCTGGAGAATCCACCAGACCAGACAAATTCTGATCCTGGACTCCGGCAAAACCAAGCAAAGACCATAAAAAAACGCAATTATAAAACAGTGAATTGGTCGATTGCGGAAAAGAAAAAGATCGTTCACCGCTTCAAATAGTCAAGATTTGAAAAATGGGGTAGGTGCAAGGACAAAATATTCGAGGGGCAAAAAGTAAAAAAAACGGATCTACCAAGAGAAAAACTGGAGGCAACTACAACCAAAAAATTACTCTCTATAGTCTCACAAATTGATAAATATATACCTTCACATGAGATTAATGAGATAAAGGAGAGAACCATAAAAGTGGCTGAAATTGACTTCAACTCCCCAAAAGACGCATTTATTAATGGTTTGCATTTATAGGATTTTTTCTATGATCATTAAATTAGTAATTGATCTATTTATGAATTACTTATCCACAGAAATGTGTTTTGCTGTATTGCAGCTCATCAGTGTTACTGACTAGGATAGAGATTGTTTCAGTCGGTGATGCAGGTGTAATGTAACGTGTTTGCACTCGTAGAGTCAAGTATTTACTGATTTTGTTATTCATTTACTAATCTGCTTGGAAGGCGTATTGATTGCATCTGTATCATGTAGAACTACTTTTGCCTAATTTGGGAATCAGCAAAGAAAACCATGAAACAACGCAGGAAAGATGTCCTTTACTTTTTCCTGTCTGCTGAAGACTCAAGTATCGAACAATTTCGCATATATATATATATATATATATATATATATATATATATATATATATATATATATATATATATATATATATACTGACAGACTTGCCTTGACACTGTCCAACTTTAATCTACTTATCGAACGGTAGAAGTAAACAATAGTTTTTATTATAAAAAATGTTTATTTTTCTATTCATTTCATGCGATGGTTTTTATTATATACTAATAATTAGGGACCTCCAATGCGCGCTATAGATTTAACTCTATTATATATATATATATATATATATATATATATATATATATATATATATATATATATATATATATATATATGATTGTTGAGCTGGATTAAATCCGACAATATGAAATAAAATGGAGGTGGAAGGACCTGGATACTCAACGTTTCGCCCGATTTATGCGGGCTTCTTCAAGAGGGATGGTCATTGACGAGATAGTCGGAGGATTGGGGCTATATATAATGATGGGGGAGAGCAGCGTGTTTTCCTTATGTAAATTAGATGTCATATGTACATGTATATACATTTTATGAGAGAAAAAAAACTAAATTAGAGTAAACTAGTGTAGTGGATTACGTCTAAAAGATAAAATATCGTAGAGATTAAAAAAAAAATGTGTTTGGAAATATAGCGGTGATAGATTAAATAAATAAAATGACATGAGATTACGAAAGAATCTTTTTTTAAATTAGAAATAATTGAATTGGGATAAAATAGCGCAGTAACTTAAAACATGGTGTCTAAAAATAAGAATAGGAGGTGATAAAATGGAGTCTAAAAATAGATAATGATAAAATACAGTAAATAAGTAAAATAAAAAAAAAATTCGTAATTTCACTTAATTTTATTTTTCTGGTTGATGAAAAATTAAGGAACTTCACCATACTGTGGATCTATGGTCAATTCCTTCAATATGCTTGCTAGGCCTAGGTGATGCTTGTGATAGGCAGTCCACAACTGGTATTTTCTTTCCTTATTTTTTACCGTAAAATTATATCCTTCCACTTTCAGTAGCATCCTTACAACTCTTGAAGGTGAGTGTGATAAGTTTTTTTTATCACTATTGATTCCAATGGCTTATGATCTGTGTGGACCGCTATTTTGCGACCTCACACAAAATGGTGAAATCTCCCCAAGCCAAAAACGAAGGCTAAAATTTCCCTCTCGATGTTTTAATATCAAGTTTCTGGGCCTGACAGTCTTGCTTGTGAATGCAACTAGCATCCCCTATTGTAGCAGTGCTGCGCCTAACCTGCAGTCGATGCATCCACCTGTAACACAATGGGTTCCTTTGGGTCAGAATATCTAAATGTATTTCTTCCGATCTCCTTTTGATTTCTTTTGTAGCTGGGATGACCATGTGAATTCATTTCTTTTTGATATCAAGTCACAAAGGGGTTTTAGTCAAGGTTGCGAATCGTGGTGAAAATTTGTTCAGGTAATTAATCAATCTTCGGAAACTGGGGAGTTGATTTACATCCTCGGGTGGTTGCATTTGCATAATCGCCTCTGCTTTCTTAGGATCAGGTTCGATACCCTGTTCTGAAATGATGTGACCAAAAAGGGCGGATGTTTTTACCACAGATTTGAATTGAATTTGGAGTTTTTTCTCTTGACCTAAGCATTAATTGCTTAAGTGCCTCGACATGATCACTAGCATCTCCTTCGAATTCATATATGATAATGTTATCACATACAGAAAGGACGTATTCTTTTGCATAACCCTCGGAAATTTATTATGGGCACATCTTACTCTCATGTGAAACCTGTTGAACATGTATCTACCATTTGGTGATCTAAATGTCGAAAATCTTCTGGAATTCTCGTCCAGTTTTAGATGCCAGTACCCCAATTTAATGTCGACAGTTTTGGATCATCTCCCGCTATTTAGCTCAACAATGTTCGAGTTGAATAATGTGCTTTGCACACTGCTTTATTTAAGTCTTGAGGGTCTATGCAGAGTCTAACCGAACCGTTGTATTTGGTCACACAAACAAATGAGTTCGCCCATCATACTATGCCTTGTGTCATTAAATGGTCTCATTACCTTTTTAATTTCTCTTTGAGAGTAATCGTGATTCGTCATGGTGGGTGTACAACTGGCAATATTTCCGGGTCCACATGAATAGTATATTCACCAGGTAGACAACGAATAGCATCAAATACGGCAGGGAATTCCTGAATGATTTTTTTCTTTCATTTAAATTCTCTTTCCAACTCAATCTTGGCATTTGTATTCTTTGTGATTCTTGGTCATCGTTTGTTTGTACCTTAAATGTCTATATCAACTGACCTCACAGCTAAGTTAAGGGTCACTAGCCCTAACTTCCGTGATGTCTGTAGTCCTATTATTGTGGCCATTTTGAATTCACAACATGAAATGTTACACCGACAAATTTGTTGCAGAATCTTACCCCTAGCCAGCATGTTCCCTCTTAGTCAATCGCTGTTCCACTGTTGCTTTGAGTGGTATTCCATGCAGTTTTTTTTTGTATATTTCCTTGGGTAGAAAGTTGCTCATAGCGTCTGTATCAACCTGAGGATTTCTGCGCTGACTTTAGATAAATTCCGAATAGGAAAAGATCGACTACAAGGGTATCAAATTTCTCTGAACTGCAGTAGTTCATGCCTTGCCACGCGATTAATGGACCTTAGGTTCGCATACTGTCTAAAGTATTTAATGAAGTTTTCGACTGTCCTTTCTTCCACATGCCGAAAGACTAATGTGTCACTCATTTCTTGGCCTTCTACACCAACCCATAACAAATGATATCTTACCTTGATATCGTTGTTAATAACAAAAGATATCTAATCTTGAAATAGTCGTTAACATTGTGCATTGGTAGGTGTGTCAGAAATTTTGTAAAAAATATTGAATGATTCTACCTCGTCTTTCCAAGCTTATAACTCCTCGAAAAATGTAATTCAAGTCCTAATTAAAGGAGCAAGGACCAAGGTTTCATTTTATAAAAAACAAAAAAACAAAACAAAAAAAACAACGTGGGATTTTTAAAAAAGGTTTTAAACTTCGGACTTTACAGGTAAATTTCTAAAAAACACTACTTTTTTGTTTTAAATTTGAATATATTATTTATTGATCTTTTATCTTCAATTTGTGATCTATAACACTTTGGTGAGTAAATTAAATATTTACTTTTTAATAGACATTCAAAAATGGGAGGCGTGAATTAATTTGATCCCCTGTCTTTCCAAGCTTATAACTACTCGAAAAATGTAATTCAAGCCCTATTTTTTTTCAATTAAAGGAGCAAGGACCAAGGTTTCATTAAAAAAAAAAAAAAGAAAAAACAAACAACGTGGTTTTAAAAAAAAAGTTTTAAACTTCAGACTTTACAGGTAAATTTCCAAAAAAACACTACTTTTTTGTTTTAAATTTGAATATATTGATCTTTTATCTTCAATTTGTGATATATAAAACTTTGGTGAGTAAATTAATTATTTGCTTTTTAATAGACACTTGAAAATGGGGGGGGGCGTGAATTAAAAAAAACGTTTGTCTAAAATATTATATTCAGTTTATTGGAAAGAGCATAACATTTTCATTGACCCTGAAAATATCGTAAAAATTGAATCATTAGAAAAATTTTAATAGATTTTTAAAGTTTAAAAATTGAAAAATACTGAGCTCGTAAAATTCAATTAATTTCATTACTGTTTAAAAAATTTCTGTTACTTTTAAAACAACTTTAATAGTTTATTTTAGAAGTATAATCCATAAAGAAAATAAACAACCCACTTTTACAGAGAAATCACAAGTTTTTTAAAATATTTTATTCGCAGTTTCGTATTAGGGGTGTCAAAAATTCCTACAAAAATTCTGATACACCTAGTGCATTTGGATCTTCAAAATAAAGCCTGACTCGCTGAATAAATCTGTCCATCGATTTGGTGAGATTTGCACTGGACAAATTTATTGTTTTTGGTGGAACTTGGGATAAAGCTGCCATACCAAATAATATCGGTTGGGTTTAAGATAATAATCTTACCTTTCGTGTTTAGCGGCTACACACATAGTCATGTGTTTTTTAACTGATGTTGAAAAGAAAATGTCACTGCTTATTCATTTTTTCCAATTCAATTCATTTTGATAAAAAACATGTCATTGTAATCCCGCTTCTGAAACCATGTTACGTGGGGTGGGAGGTAATCTGATAGGATGGTTGTGATACAGAATGGATAAGAAAGAACACGAGCTAAAGAAAGGCTTAATTTACAAAAGACGCCATGACAGTAAATATCTAAGTTTCTAACTTCCATTTTGTCCAAGGAACTTAACTAACGCAACAGTATCCAGGCCGAATCGCTGCACCAGCATGAAACTCCTATTTACTCTTGGCAAAATATCGGCACAGATTTATTCTCAAAAGCTTAGGAGAAATATCTACTTATGACGGACCAGCACAGCCGACATCAATTCATACAACGCCTTCATTCTACTTCATCAGTAGCCGTTATCACAATATAAAGGCAATACTTTAAGAATGAGGTATAAAATGTTTATTTGATCATGATGCCATATAGTAGGTACGTGTAAAATGAATGTTGATGCGCAAAATGTCTAAACATTTTTACTCCTCCCTTTAATTTAAATTTCACCAAAAATCAGGAAATTAACCAATTTTAATGAAATTTTCAGTATTTATAAAATAATGATCAGGGAATATAATATACCCATTATATTTTTTTAATTAAATCTAAGTAGAAATGTGCTATTTTGTTTAAACAAAAAATACCTTTGCTTAAGTTATGGTTTTTAGTAGTAAAAAATACATGAATTTATTTTTGCTTTTATATGAAAATTAAGCATCATAAATTATAACAATAAAAAAAAAAAAAATTTTACAGGAACATAATGAAAAAGTCCCTAAAATCCGTATTAATAAATTCAATATAACTCAAAGAAAAATTAATTTAACGAACTGCTGATATTATTGTTGAATTAAGCATAGTTTATTTAATAGTTTCACGTAAACATCATAATTATAATACTACTATTTTTTTTAAATTACATGTTTCGCATAATTTGTATATGTAAGATTCTAATATATTCCATGGTTGAATGAATGTGAAACTTTCGGCGTAACATAATTTTTATATACCCTGAAAAAAAATTGTTTTTTTTTTAAATTTAAAAACAGGAACATAGAACAAATAGTTGAATTAAAAAATGGTAAAAATTATATAAACATTTACGACAGGAATGTACGGATTTACGGCTGGGAGGAAAAAAAGAAAACATGTACCCCCTATCTCCCTTTATCTACCTGACGTCATTTTCAAACAGTCGAAAGACTGTCTGACATTTGGCCTCCACATGTGTACAAAACTTCTGTTTGTCGTGATCCATGATTCTCGCTTTAGGGGCTAATTAAGCTATTTTTTGTACAAACATTTTTCATTATAACTTTTTTTTTCACGTGTACAAGTATTATTCTCCTATTGGTGATTAACTTTAATCTTTATTCTTTCAAATACAATAAAAAAACGTAGTTGGAAACCTACATAAGAATTATGATGAACTTTCAAAACTATGTCTCCCTATCTTTATTATGACATTTTTGCCTGTACCTACCATGCAGAGTCAGACAACGCCCCAGGAGAATTGTTCAGTTGTTGACACATACCGACAGACAATATGCAGTCAAGAACAGTATTACAGTAGCTGTTATGACTGGCAGTTTAACAGACCAGTGGTCTGTTATACTGCAAGTCATAACAGCTACTGTCTGTCAGACCACAATCACCTCTACATACCGACTGAACTATCCCAAGAATATATTGATAGGGATGGTTCCCTGGACTGGCTCAAAAGAGGATCCCTCCATTACGACCAAGAGAGGTTGATATTGGCTGCACAAGACCAGGGCCTCATGACAAACGCCTTCAAAAAGATGTGTGGTCTAAGCAACAATAATAAATGCAGGTTCTGTAGCACTGAGGTTGAGAGTGTGGGCCACCTGATTTCTGGTTGCAAAGTCCTACTTGGAGATGGTTATTATACAGATCGCCATAACGGAGTTTGCAAATACCTTCACTGGAAGATATGTAAGAAACTCAACATTCAGTGTAGTAAAAACTCCTGGGAACATATACCCGAACGAACAGTTGGGAATGACAACTACACTATTCACTATGACTACATAACCCCTACTGCTACAGATCTTGAAAACGCAGCTGTTAAACCAGATATAGTGATTTGGGACAGAGCAAACAAAGCGACCGTAATAGAGGTCAGTGTATCAAATGATGCAGGGCTTAACAGAGCTGAGAGGGAAAAGATAACAAAGTATCAAGGACTTATGTATGATATGAAACGAAATTGGAAATTAAAAGACGTTTCAATTATACCAGTCATCATAGGAGCAACTGGGCTTATGAAAAAGAACTTTAAAAAGTACATAGCAAGCATACCCGGTGAACCAAGTGCAAGTGAAATACAAACGATTGCACTGAAAGGGACGGCTAGAATCCTGAAAAGATCTTTTGGTTGGATTCACTAAAATAGGGGTAAATGTCAGACATCTGGTTGGATGCCCCATCCCCTAGAAGAAAAAGTTTAAGAAAAATGAAAAAAAAAAAAAGGCAAAATGTCTATGTCCAGCATGACAAAATCAATTTATGGTAGCCACACAGAGACTACATCTATAAAACTCCCCAACCATTTAGACAAATTAACTCTATATTCAACGATAAACAAATAAGAAAATATATAAATAAAAAAATAAAGTATAAAATAATAAACAAAAATTAAATGTTCCTATTTACAATGTCTCCCCACCCACGGGACAGAATTAGACACCAGGGTCGTTTTTTAACGTGGAGAAAAGGAACAAAAATAAAAATTGTCTCAGTTGTAAAGGATTTCTCTTCCACTGACAGAGAACAAGAAATGGAAATGCAGCATCTGAGGAACAGATACTACACTTTGATCTTGAGCAAAAGGTCAAGTACACAAAAATTAAATGTTGTTAAGTAACTGTCAGTTGAACACGGCAGATGTGGTAGTTATGTCCCTTGTATAACTCGGATGGAGAGAAGAGTTATTGCCCTTAGATTTTATTGATTTTTTTTTTTTTTTTTCTTAAAATAACGCTTCGTAAATAATTCGTGAGATAAATTAGCGCTCGTCTCATCCGTTCATTATCGAAACAATCTTATCATATGCTTCACATAACTTAAGTTTAACCGAATTAGGTTTGACAACAACATGTTGCAACTTTCATAATCTAATCATGTGGTTGCAGTGCTTTTTGGTAGGTGTATCAGCATTTTTTGTAGGAATTTTTGACACCCCTAACAGAACACGAAACTGCGATAAAATATAAAAAAAACTCGTAATTTCTCTTTCAAAATTGGGTTGTTTATTTTCTTTATGGATTATACCTCCAAAATAAAATATTAAAGTTGTATAAAAAGTAATAGAAATATTATTTTTTAAAAAACAGTATTGAAATTAATTGAATTTTATGAGTTCAGTATTTTTAAAATTTAAAAATCTATCAAAATTTTTCTATTGATTCTATTTTTACGATATTTTCAGGGTCAATGTGAAATTTTATGCTCTTTCCAATAAACCGAATATAATATTTTAAACAAACGTTTTTTTTTGTTAAATTCACGCCCCCACCTATTTTGAAATGTTTATTAAAAAGTAAATAATTAATTTATGTGCCAAAGTTTTATATACTGCAAATTGAAGATAAAAGATCAATAAATAATATTTTCTAATTTAAAAAGAAAAAAAGAACAGTTTTTTTTTTAAATTTACCTGTAAAGTCCGAAGTTTAAAACCTTTTTTTTTTTTTTTTTTAAACACGTTGTTTGTATTTTTTTTTTTAATGAAACCTTGGTCCCTGCCCATTTAATTGAAAAACAAATTAGGGGTTGAATTACATTTTTCGAGTAGTTATAAGCTTGGAAAGACATGGGTCGAATTATTCAATATTTTTCACAAATTTTCTGACACACCTAGTGCTTGGGCCAAATCTATTTTTGTCAATTGTCTTCCTCGGTTATGCAATTCCTTCCTTTTAGTTTAGTTGTTAACGTGAGATATTGATATTATTCCGGGTTTGTATTACTGTACACATAGATTCTAAAAAGTTGTCAAAAAACAAATATATAACAAATAAATGTTATCAAACGCAAGATAAGTTACTTTTCTACCTAACTGAATATATTTTTCGTGTTTTTATTCAATGTAACATGTTTATTCAGCTCGAAAAGCATACAGTGTTTACCTATATATTGGAAAACTCAAAATGGCGGCCGACACTCTCTTTAACACGGTAAGTTCAGGAAAAGATATTGTAAATAATAAACTAGACAAAATACTGTTAGAAATTCGCTCATTATATGTTACCGTGACATAAGTTGACATATATTCGGTGTTTTTTAATAGTATTTTGTCTAGTTTATTATTTATAACACATTTTCCCAAACTTACCATGTTAAAGAGAGTGTTGGGCGCCATTTTGAATTTTCCAATACATCGGTAAACACTGCATGTTTTTCGAGCTGAATGAACATGTTACATTGAATAAAAACACGAAAAATATATCCAGTTAGGTAGAAAAGTAACTTATCTTGCGTTTGATAACATTTATTTGTTATATATTTGTTTTTTGACAACTTTTTCGCATCTATGTGTACAGTAATACAAACCCATTATTCCTTAATTGGAATTCATTTTTGAGATGAGCATTATATATATTAATGGTAAATTTTCAGGTTAGGTCCACCTCCACAATTTTCTTTTAAATGACGACTTTGAAAGGTTTTCGGCCATGCTGAATACGAAAAGCGCCTTGAAATTTTGCAGAAATAATTAGTTATCGAAATATAAAAAGTTGTATTATGCATTGTATTCTTTGGCGGCCATCTTTGTTATGCGCGTAGATTTGTTTATGGCGCGCGCATTTTATTTCGGACTATTATTCTCATCTTTATTAGTTGTTGTTTTTCATGACGTTTCGGCTTACTATTCCTCTGACCTTTGTCAGGTGGTAACCGCGACAGATAGGAACTTCGAATTTCCTGACGTCATTTTCAGCAATCATTGCCATTCGTAGTTGTTTGTTGTTTCGCAATTTTTTATATGACGATTTGTTGGATTTATTTGGAATTTTCGGACAACTGTTCTCATCTGTGGTGAATAATACATAGCTTACCTGAGTGTAGCTGCCGGAGGTGAGGATGGTCTTCCAACAATCAAGAAGAACAATAGCCTTGTGGTTATTTATACTAATAGAGTAAGGTAATTGTTATAAAAACATTCCTCCTTTGTGAAGAGTCACTTATTCCTTTTTTTTTTGACTCTTGTCCTGTGCGTTATTCTACCAGCGATTTCTACTTTTTATTTTTATTACCGTCGGATTTTTTTTTCTACACGACGCTTTTTTTTTCCTGTTGTCTTACTGTTATTTTTAACAGTTGTTTGTTTTTCTTGGACTTTCTTTTAACCGTCTTTTTAACGGTTCGGCTATGGCCGCTTCGTCGACATTACTGAAGCGGAAAACGGCACTACTGCTACGCCAAACAACTGGACCAAACCACCGAAAGTGGATATCAACGTCAATGAATTTATTGAAAAGGCAAAAAAATGCCTGGAACTTGTCACCGACAAGGGTTTAATCGTCAACATGCCAAGGTTGGAGGAAATCCAAAAAAAGTGTCTGACTATATTTATAGTCGACAGAAAGTTTAAAAAAGTTATAAGAGCAAATGCAGATATCGTCACCAACCTTTTGGCTACAGCTGGTTTTAGACCCTTGCGCATCGTCAAGTGCAAGGGCTACAACACATGGAGTGTACTTTTCAACTTTTCAACTCCCAAGAAGACTGCCTAACTATCTCACAAAAAGAGATAATAACTCAGAACTATATTCTAAGATCAGAATATATGGGAAAACGTCGGACTACGGTGTCCGTTTTTAATGTACCTCACCACATTGAAGGAGAACACATCGGCGCCTTCCTTCTAAAATATGGCGAAATGGTTTCAGTTCAGGTGGACGAGTTCCACGGCATATGGTCTTATGACATCCTCCTCGATAAGGCAAACTTCGATACGATCCCTTTCTTCCTCGAGGCATAATAGTGGCTGGAAGAAGGCCGACATGCTGGAATTGCAGCGAAATTGGCCACCTCACGTCAGAGTGCCCCTTAAAAAAACCACCACCAAACACTAAAAATCCATTGGACAACACTTGGGATCCACATCAAAAAACGTTCCCAAGTCGCCCACCAACGAAACAGAATCGGACGAAATCCTCAGGGCTCTGGCAAATCGCCCTGGAAGAAAAACCCCTGGACGCCTGAGCCTTGACGAAATAAAAGAACAGGCAATGCTGCAAAATGACCCCGGAAAAGAAAAGTATCTCGAAATCGTCAAATTAAAAAAGAAACTAGACGCTCAACGCCCATCGCCCAAATCCCCATGTAAACCCACTTCTCCGACACCAAGCCCCAAATCCCTAACCAACCCTATCACCCAGTCTCCTACAAAGCCAAAAACTCCTTCCCCCCTCAAAATGCCTCCTCCAGTTACAACTCCGATCCCTTATAAACAGCCCAAACTAACACATTTAAGCCCCTCAAAAAAACACAAACCCTCCTCTCCCATTCTATCCACCTCTGCGACCACTCACAACACTCCCCTTGCATCTCCTTCTAAAAACACACATTCTGCTATGGACATTACCCCCTCGCCTGAACACAAAAAAAAGACTCTCTACCTCCCTGACAAAGACATTTGCATATTAAACCAAGCCGCCATCAACAACCATAAAAACTTTAAAGGAACTGACCTCACAAAACTAATTGAGTTCAAGGAGGTGAGGGGGAAACTAGTAGATACCCCTGTAAATTTCCCAAACGCTAAAAGAATCCTAACCGTCGTTCGGAAAAAAGAAGAGGCCAAGGACCTTTGGCTAATGCTCGAAGAAGCAAATAAAGCCTTTAACCTTCCCACTCCCCTTGTTGTGTTTAAAGATAGCGATATAAAAAACCTTAAAAAATGTTGTGTTGGGAGGGTCCCGGTAAAAATGCACCCCTCCCTATATACGATAGCAAAACTAACCTATCCTTTGCATGTCAGTGGTATCTCTCGTGACAGCCTCATCGATACTACGATGGGTACTTATTCCCTCACGAGAGCCGTCGGCATGCTCACGACCGCGATCTTCGTTCCTGGTTTCCAACCCTAAGGCACCACCATGGATCTCAAGCTTGCTAGTTTAAATGTCCGAGGGCTAAGGGCCAACTCGCGCAAATGGCGCTTGAGTTTGGACCTGCAGCACCTCAGAGTGGATATCTGTTGTGTGCAGGAAACCCACCTTATTCCTGGTGACCATTTGGGTGCACTGTCTAAGACCTTTGAGGCTTACTCAGTGCACTATAATTCTCGCTCGAGAGGGGTTTCCTGGCTAGTTAAAAGGTCTCTAGATGCGTCGTGTGACCCGTGTTACTTGGATCCGGAGGGAAGACTATGTGTTTTGGATGTTACCATAAAGGGTAAGGCATTACGTCTTATTGGGGTTTGTGCCCAATAGCCATTCTGAGCTGGCTGGTTTTTTTCGGCGGATTGAGCAGTTCATAGATGTTTCCAGAACGGTAATCTTAGCGGGAGACTGGAACGCCGTCCTGGATCCTGAGTTAGATCGATTTGGGTTAACATCTAGGGGAACTAACAGAGATCGGGATGCTGTTTTATTTCGTGAATTTGTGGATAAGTTTGATCTTATCGACAAATTCCGAAATGAAAAGCCCCGTGACTTAGTGTGGACTTGGACAGGTAGAGGCGGCTCCGATTCGATACAGCTCTCGAGCTATATCGACCGGTTCTTAGTTAGGCGAGTCGACGTAGGAGTATTGGATTGTCCAAGTTTCCACAATATAGTTTACTCGGATCACAGACTTGTTCGTGTACGGGTAAACTTAGATAGACCTAAGCCTAGATTAGCCGGTTACTGGAAGCTCAACACGTCGTTGTTCGATATGAAGGGCTTACGTGACGGGCTATTACTAACCCTACAGCGCGAATTGACGGGGGCAATTATTGGGAATAAGTGGTGGGTAAAAGTTAAGGAAGCCATTAGGTCCTTTGCTGCCGACTTTAGCAAAAGACTCAAACTAGATTCTAGGGCAGCTAAAGTGACACTAGAGTCTAGACTAGATCGGGCGGTGGAGGAGGGGGATAGTGCTAGCGCTAATATAATTAGGGCTCGGCTTGCCGCCCTTGCTGAAAAGGAGCACCAACCATTAGCGATTAGGGCTAGGTTAAAAAGAATGCCCCAGGAAGCAACAAACATGGCCGCTGAACTGCGTGCAGAGGAGCTTAGGCAAGCGGCTGATAGGCACATCGCTCGTGTCACATTGCCGGACGGGCATACCGTGACCACAAACCAGGGTGTGCTGGAGGCGTTTAGATCCCATTTCCAGGAGCTTTTTTCCATGGAACCCGGTCTGTCATTAGAACAGTTCGACACCTATTTGGCTGACTTTTCTCGTCTTTCGACGACCGAAGAGGCTAGGTGCGAAGGTGGCATAACGGAGGATGAAGTCATTGAAGCCTTAAAGCGGGTCGGCCTTAATAAGTCACCGGGGATCGATGGTCTTCCCTACGAAGTGTATTTGAGGTTGTCGCACATCTTTGTCCCCTTACTGACGGTTTTGTTTAACTCATGGTTTAGGAACGGCTCAATCCCCAAGTACTTTACCATGGGTGTGATAAAGCTTGTTCGTAAAAGCAAAGATGGGTTAGGTAATTTCAGGCCCTTAACGATGCTTAACGCTGAGTTAAAGATTTTGGCCAAGATTCTCGCAAATCGTCTGCAGCTTGTCCTGGCTCGTCTTATTAGCCCCGAGCAAACGTGTGCCGTGAAGGGCAGGACAATCCAGGATAACTTGCACTCGATACGCCTGATGATAGAAAAAGTCGACACTGAGGCCGCGCTGATCAATTTAGATCAGTCCAAAGCCTTCGATAAGATTGACCATCGGTACTTGGGGGCTGTTTTATCGGCGGCCGGTTTTGGCCCACAATTTCTCTCTTGGGTTCATCTTCTCTATGCTAACCCCGCGGTGATGGTAGAAGTAAATGGGAAGAGGTCGAGACCCTTCAGTTTGTCACGTTCCATTCGTCAAGGGTGCCCGTTATCACCCATGCTATATGTGCTTGCGATCAAGCCATTTTTGCGCAGGCTAAGGGTGAATCCGGTCCTACGCGGAATCACTTTGCCAGGTGTGGATGCCCAGGCGAAGTACTCCGCCTATGCCGACGACGTAACTGTGCTTGTAACGAGCAGTGCTGAGATTAGTGTTGTCGGTGTAGAAATCAGATTGTATGAAACGGTAACAGGGGCCAAAATTAACTGCGACAAGTCTTCGGGTTTGCGCATTGGTGCCTGGAGGGGTATGCCCCTTCAGGGGCCTTTTAGTTGGAGCGATGGGCCTTGCAAGATACTCGGCGTCTGGTTTGGTCCTGACCTCCAGCTGGAGAAAAATTGGTCGGAGGTTCTGAAAGCGGTACGGTCTGCAGCTTCACGGTGGATCAGTAGAAACCTTTCATTAAAGGGGCGAGCGGAGGTGTGTAATACCCACATCTATCCAATCGCTATTTATCGTCTATCAGTGCTTCCAATCCCGTCAGATACACTGCTATATTTGCAGAGGGCTCTTTTCAACTTCTTATGGCTTGGAAGGGCCCCTAAGGTCTGTTGCGATGTCTGCTACCTACATCCTTCTGAAGGCGGTCTAGATATGCCAAACGTGGAGATTCGGCTATACACGCTACGGCTCTACTACCTAGATCGAATGTGCACACAAGATAGGGAAAACGGTGGCCTCTGGATGGAGGACACTAAAAAAGCCTTCCCGGCTTTGAGAGGGGTGCACTACTCCGAGGGGGAGGCACACAGGTTGCCCCGAGGTGAATGTCCCTTCTATCGCGAGTGCCGGCGCGCACTGAAGTCCCTCTTAAGAGTGAAGGAAAGCCTCTCTAACACTCTGCTGTTGTCCCGAAAGGCATTATATTGGGTTTTAGTGAGGGGATCCGTAACGGATGTCATTGGTGGGAGGCTCCCTTTGACGAAGGAGCAGCTCCGCTCAATCTGGCCTTGGGCGCCTGGGTCAGGATGCCTCACTAACGACGAGGCTTCCCTGACCTGGCTGGTAATTCGGGATGCTCTCTGGGTCGGTAAGAGACTCCACTCAGCTGGCTTGGTGGACTCGCCTATTTGTAAACGGTGCGGCGATGAGGACGAGACTTTATGTCACGCCTTCATTTATTGTCGCATCGTGACGCCGCTGATTGAGTTTGTTACAGGTCTCATGGTCCGCATACTAAATACATCCTCATTAACCTTGGTTCCTATTAATGTCTGTAGCAATTGGGCTCCGACAATGGATAGGCTCAGAAAAGATTTGTGTTTGACCTTGCTAGCTGTGATGAGAGGTGTTATCTGGAACACACGTATGAAAGTGGTCTATGGATCTGAGGACTTTGCTCCCCTCGACCTTATACGACTCTTCCGTCATTATTTGAAGGATCGTATCAAGGCCGAGAGAGTTAGACTCTCTCCGTCAGACTTTGTTGAAAAGTGGGTGTCAGTTGCGCGTGTGTGTCGGGTGAGAGAAGCAAGTCTTGACTGGTTCTTGGATGTTCCTTAGGAAAAAGAATTTTGGGTGACAGGAACGAACGTCAGCCCTGACTCGTTTTTAGTCCAGAGTAGGTCACAATATAGGCAAGAGTAGGACCATTATTTAGGCTTCTTTGTTCATAACCTAGCTAGTGTGTGATAGCGATCATTAGGCCCCTTTTAAGTTTGTCCCTGTTTTTTTTTTTTTTTTTTTTTAACCCCACTCCCCTCCCCAATTAGGTGACAGGTCGCTTGATTCGCCAGAGATGCGGGTTCCCTTTCGAAGTTTTCGTAAGAGGTGTTTTAAATAAAGCGTTCAGACCCGCATCACCCTTTCGACTGGCGAATCGGTGTATCTGCCATAGTTTAACAACGGGGGGGGGGGGTCTTTTGTTACTAACATTGTAAATATTTCATTTGTATTTTGTATATAAAAATTTATCTTCCCAAACCCCCCTTTCTTATGGGTTTTAATTAGGTTATCATGGTATGATGTTCTTATGGTGATTGATGAAGGATGTATATGCTGATGGATGTATAGTATGAATGTGGTATTATGGTGTAAGTAGAGTGAAAGTAGGAACTAGTTAGGTTAGATTAGTTAGCACTAGTCAGAGAAGACCGTCCTTTCCCCTCCCCCATCTTCGGCCTTGTGCCAAATTTTTCTGAATTTTTACTTGTAAATTTTCTGAAAATAAATACCTTATTCCTTTTTTTTTTTTATGTTACTGTGATTACAAGACCTGAGAAGAAGGTCGCGAAGAAGATTGTATTTTTTTCACAACCTCACTTCAGGTTAGCTACTCTTAGTTATATGACTTTTTTTTCCAACACATTTTAGCTGTTTACAGTATTTCAACTAATCCAAATAACAATGAAATATGGGTACGGGCAAAATGAATGCCGATGCTGAATGTATGATTATTTTGACCCCCCCCCATTTACTTAAAAATTCACCAAAAATCAGGAAATTAACCAATTTTAATGCAATTTTCAGTATTTATCAAATAATGATCGCGGAATATAATGAACAAATTATTTTTTATTTAAATCTTAGTGGAAATGTATTATTTTGTTTAAACAAAAAATACATTTACTAAAGTTATGGTTTTCAGTAATAAATAATAAAAAAAGCAAGAATTTATTTTTGCTTGTTTTTTTATATATAAATAAAGCATCCTAATTTGTAACAATAAAAATAAAATAAAATAATTTTTATAGGGACATTAGGAAAAAAGCCCCTAAAGTCCGTATTAATGAATTCGATATAACTCGAAGAAAAATGAATTTATTGAACTACCGATATTACCATTGAATTAAACATTGTTTATTTAATATTTTCACACAAAAAAAATTATAATTGCAAAAAAATATTTTCACTTTTTTTTTTTTCTTCTTAAATTACAGATTTCGCATAATTTTTATATGCAAAGTTTTAATAATTTCCTTGCTTGCAAGAATGTGACACTTTCGGCGTAACATTTTTTTTTATATAATATTGAACAAAAATTTAAAAAATTAATTTAAAAACAGGAACATAGAAAAATAATTAAATTAAAAAATGGAAATATTTACACAAACGTTCAGAATAGGAATGTATGGATGCACGTATGGGGAAAAAAATAAAAATATCACACCCCTTACTCCCTTTTAATTACATGGCGTCATGTTCATGATCTTTCGACTGCCTGAAATTTTGGGTCTTCGTAATTTCCGTGTATACAAAATTTTAATTTGCTGCGGTTTGTGAACGGCAAAATCACTCGGTTTTGGGGCTAATTAATCTATGTTTTGTACAAACAAGGTATTTTTTTTTTTTAAATTCAATTCAATATGATAGGACTTTACTAATTACCTTTTAAATAGACCCAGAAAACGGGTTTGTATTACTGTACACATAGATTCGAAAAAGTTGTCAAAAAACAAATATATAACAAATAAATGTTATCAAAAGCAAGATAAGTTACTTTTCTACCAAACTGGATATATTTTTCGTGTTTTTATTCAATGTAACATGTTTATTCAGCTCGAAAAACATGCAGTGTTTAGCGATGTATTGGAAAATTCAAGATGGCGTCTGATTCTCTCTTTAACACGGTAAGTTTGGGAAAATGTGTTATAAATAAAAACCCAGATAAAATGCTGTTAAAAACTCGCTCAATATATGTTACCGTGACATTGACATATATTCGGCGGGTTTTTAATAGTATTTTGTATAGTTTTTTTTATTTATAACACCTTTTCCCAAACATACCGTGTTAAAGAGAGAATCAGACGCCATCTTGAATTTTCCAATACATCGCTAAACACTGTATGTTTTTCGAGCTGAATAAATATGTTACATTGAATAAAAACACGAAAAATAATCCAGTTTGGGAGAAAAGTAACTTATCTTGCCTTTGATAACAATTATTTGTTATATATTTGTTTTTTGACAACTTTTTCGAATCTATGTGTACAGTAATACAAACTCCAGAAAACTAATATTTATCTTTTAAAGGAGTTTTACAATGAATTTATTTAACTTTAAAATTTAACTGAATTTGTTAGTTCGCCGTGAAAACATTTTTCATAACTTTTTTTTTTTTTTCACGTGTACAAATATTTTTTTCCTTTTGGGAAATTAAGTTTAGTCTTTAATCTTTCAAATACAATCAAAAAGTAATCAGAAACCTACAAAAAAAAAAAAATTATGATAAATCGGCTTTCAAAACTAGGTCCCCCTATTTTTGTCCGCCCATTTTTGTCCCCCTATTTTTGTCCGCCCATTTTTTCCCGTATCTAATGAAATATGTTCAGTTTAAAAAAGTAAATCTGCTTTTTAAATATTCATATATTTTGTGTTTTTAATGAATTAAGCACAGAAGAAGGAAATTTACAAAAGAAATCCCAACAAGTTTTAACCATTGACAAAATATAATCTAAACTTGATATGGGGAAAAATCAGCGCACTCACTATTGAACGGATATTTTTACATAGGAAACGAAATAATGATTACACCGTGTTTTGATTACTAATTCATTGTTCTTTAGCAGTTGGTTTTCTATTCAAGCAATTTTACGTTTTAAACGTGTTTTTCATCTTTTAATTTTGATTCTTTTATATTTTCATATTTTTATTTTCTTAATGAATTGGACACACAAAACAAAAGTTGTATCAATTTACTAAAGAAATCCTGGTGCTAGTGCAGCACTGCAGCACTGCAGCAGAGAGTGATCCATCCGCGCTATTTTTAAAATTGTATTTCCACGTTTAATTAAAGTTTTATGATATGTTTTTTTATTCAATTGTAAGGTTGAAGTATAGAATAGGTACAAAACACTCTCCCCCTCCCCGTGTTAAGAATGGCTTTTTAAATAATAACGTTATTTACATCCGGATCACTCTCTGCACGAGTACCGAAATCCTTACAAACAAAAAACATTTTCTGTTTTGAACACAAAAGAAAAAAACGAATTATCCCCGATTTTTGTTTTTTTGTTTTTTTTCGTATTCCTGGAATGAAAGGTAAGTGTTTTTTTTACACTTTTACATAAATCCCATTCAATTATTTGTAAAATAGTCTGGTCATTAAAAAAAAAAAAAGTAGTAATTGTCTGTATTTTTGAGATGAGGTGTTTTCATTTATTGATGAAGGCCTGAGGGCAAAACGGCCAAAACGTTGTGACTATAACAACCAAGATGAGGAAGTCAGTCCGACAATCTCAATAAATTAAAAAAGTGTCTGTTCTTTTTTTATTTTTGTTTTTTCAATTCAATAAAAAAAAAACTTTAATTAAACTTGGAAATACGATTTAAAAAAAAATAGCGCGGTCAGTAAGTGCATTAGCACCGTTTTAACATTTTTAAAGTACTTTTCTATTTTCACTTACCTACTATGTCGCTAGAGAATTAAATGAGGTTTTTTTTATGTTTTTATCACATATTTTAGATTTTATAAATTTTACGTAAAATGAACACCCATTTATTGGCAATCACTAGTTAGCAGAAACTGAAAATATATATTGATAAATCTTTACAATTTAATCCAGCCTTACCCTAAATTTCCATTTCTTGGCTATTAAGTTTCAAAAGCCTTAAAAAATATCCGCCAATAAGGAATCAATTTTTTATATTAGAGGGGGTGTCATTTTCTGATATAAATTTAACAAAAAACAAGCACCCACTGCATGACCAGTTAGTGCTCAAGTTGAGCACTGCCCAACAAGACATGTACTTTTTCAGTTTCCAATTTTTTGTAATGTTGTATCAATAATGGTTTTTGCTTTGTTAGTTTTTTTTTTATTGAAGGAGATTAGTGTCCACAAGTTGTTAACTGTTCTGTACTTTCACCTAACAATTTAATAAACAAATTATAGCGTAAAAATATCAGCAGCCTTAACAAAACTTTGCAAAAAATCGCCGTGATATTTATGTGATGTGTTTCTACAAGTATGTTGTTTAATTTTCAAATTTTTAATCAGACCTCCCAAGATGATACGCTCATGTCAGCCACTTTTTGTTTTAATGTAAGGCACAGGTTTTTTTGTTTTTTTTTTCAAAGTAAATAAGTGTTTCAAAATAAGTTACAACATACAAACTTATCCAGGTCGGTAGAAAAGTAACTTATCTTGCCTTTGGTAACAATTATTTGTTATACATTTGTTTTTTGACGATTTTTTTTTATACTACAAAATTCAACTGTATTAAATTTTTAGCTAAAAGTATAAATTAGTTAGCACGGTCCCCTTTCCTATGTTAAGAATGGCTTTCTAAATAATAACGTTATTATTGAGGAGAGGTAAGAATTTAAATGTAAAAAAAAATGTTTCACTCTTCCATTTTTTTTAATATAAAACAAAATTCCCCCCCCCAACAAAAAACATTTTTTTAATATAAAACAAGAAATAAGAATGCTACTTTTTTAAATATCAAATATGAATTGGAATCTTACAATTAAATAAAAAGCCTACAACGATATTTTTACAGTATATTTTGTTTATTAAATTGTTAGGTGAAAATACAGAATAGTTAACAAAATGTGCCCCCCCAACAAAAAACATAAGAAAGCCCAAATTGATATGAGCTCCAAAATCGTCCTTGGTATAGAATATGTGCCTACATTAGAAATGGCTTTCCATGTAGTAGGGCTACATGATGGGATCATACTGGACATGAGTGTTGGCCTTTCTATAGGCATTGCTGCAGTAACTAACATGTATGGCATTCCAACTGTCATTTACAGTGATAATGCAAATACCTTTCTAGGGTGTGGTCGGGTATTAAGAAAAATAATATTGAGCCATGATTACCAATAGAGGTTTGGCCTCATTCCACTTTTCTTTTGGAGCTGTCTGGAAAAGGAGTATTCAGACATATTGTCTTAAATCAAGGAAACAAGTCTTACCACATGTGTGTGTATCAGGCGTGGTAGGGTGATAAAGAGTGAGATTAAAGATGCTGCCTGTGGTTTTATAAGCTACGGTCTTGCGAAATCTCGTCACACACATGCAAATGAGAAAATAGGATGTATAAATGCAGCCTAAGTTGAGAAGTAGGATTGTGACCTTCGACAATTATTGGATTTCTAGCCACATATTTGGGGGACCACTGTTATGACTTCTCACAAGTTGATTAACAAAAGAACAAGAACTTCACGCCTGTGGAACTCTGTTCTGTCTGCCTGCTTCCTACCTGACTACAACTTGGATGTGTTCAAGTCCAACGTTAACAAATTCCTAATGAACCGCCCCCTTAAGTAAACACTTCATCAAATCTCCACACTAATGTAATGTACTTGCAATAACCCTTATCCCTGAGTGGTTTCCGGGCCTTGATAAGTGGTGACCACTGTGTAAAAAAAAAAAAGAACAAGACAAGAATTCTCTTTACAAATTGGTTGGTAGAAATTGATTATTTCACTTTACTAAATATCTGATACACATAAGACCTAAAAACAGGCCACTAGAGCAGATGGGAACAGATGTGAAAACGAGTCTACAGAAAGTACAGAAGGACGACTCTGCTGCAGTGAGCTGAGATGTTGTGTACTCTTTTTTCTTTGCAACAACAAGCTATCTCGACGTACATTTTTTACCATGGACAGATTCGACCTGAAGCTGATACCAGAGTTTGATGGATCCCCGGCTGGTCCTTCGGTCATTGAATGGCTGGAGAAGGCCGACCACATTTGGCAGTTGTGCAAAATTAAGGATCCAGCTATGTTCATTCCATTGAGGCTCAGTAAGGGGGCTTATGTCGTGTAGCAGCAGCTCGGCGTTGAGGCAACAATGGAGCAGATAAAACAAGCATTGTACGGAGTATTCAGTGCGGATCCTTTTGTTGCCTGGATGCAATTCTCTGAACGTTGGCTAAAGTTAGGGGAGACTGTGGACGTCTACCTGGCTGACCTGAAGAAGCTTGCTGCTCCCTTCGGTGGTACAAGGGACCAAATATTGGCATGTGCCTTTTTGTCTGGGTTCCCGGATGACGCCAGTCGGCTGTTGCGAACGTCATCAAAGCTCAACAAGCTTGGGTTCTAGTTGTTGGCTAGAGCTCAAAACGTCCTTAAGGACGACGTGGAGCAGGTCTCGGCAGCAGTTGATGCACTGGAATCGCCTACAAATGTGGCGGCCCCAACTACTTTGCCAGAGACTGCAGAAGTGGTGTGAAGCGCACCCTGGACTATGGAGCACGGAAACAAGGACGTTGTCACTGATGCGACAAGCCAGGCCATGTAGTATGGAATTGTCCGTCAAATGGGAAAGGGGAGGAAGCTACGGTGCCAACACCCTCCCCAAAGCAACACTGAACAAGGCACTTTCTGTAGTGATAGTGCTAGTTGACGGGTGTAGGCACTCAGCGCTGGTTGACACCAGATGCACCCAAACCCTCATACACAAGAAATGTTGTACCACATGGACAAAACAGAAGGTCCCAATATTGACTGTTAGCAGAGGTTTGCTGGTGTTTTGTGGGGTGAGCATTGTCGATATAAGCGTTGGTGATGGCCCCCTGGTGGCTGTGAAGGCGTTGGTGGTTGACAGGGAACTTCTTGGATATGACCTTCTCCTTGGAATGGACACTATTACACAGCTGGGTGGAAACACCATGGACGGCACAGGTGATGTGAGGTTTTTCCAACGCAAGGAACAGGTCTGCGCAGCAAGCACTCTTGATGAACCCAACTTCCATGCAGAATATGACAAGGGCACAAGTGCGTAGCCTGCATCCTGGAAGTGGTAGGGCGACCAGCTACCAGTGTCCTTGCGGGATCAGCTGATGGAGTATCCCCCTCTATGTGGCTCAGGGGCCAGTACGAGGCAGAACTCTAGGTTTGGATAGATAATGGCTGGTTCTGTACCCAGAGGATGAGCTCAAGCCACCAAGGGGGCTGATCCCCTGATTGCCGTCAGGCAAGAGAATAAACAGATGGTCCGACCCATCATGGATTAACGGGAACTTAATGAACACGTCGACCCACACACTGCAAGGGCTGATGTCTGTGCACAAATTGAGGGAGTAACGGCAGCAGGGGGGCATACACAGCAATCCTGGACCTGCAAAGAGCCCTCCTGCAGATACGTGTCGAGAAATTGCTGAGGCTGTTCCAGACGGTCGAGATCAAAGGGACTTGGGTTTTTATGAGATCATGCATCTGAGAAGGGATGATTTTCAAATCATCTAGTGTGACATCAGTCTGCAAAAAATAAATCATGGAGGGAGTGGTTTGTTGAGTCCAATGAGGAGGCAAACCGACTGGCTTGTATGTTAGCCTTCTCAGATGCCGTGCAAACAACCTCATGATTGTTTGATAGTGGGGGAATTGTTGATTGCTAATTATTTACTACATTATTGTAGATTCTTCAGAAATCATGAGTTCCTAATTTTTGTGCTTTGATGTGTTTTATGGTGGTTTTGGTATATTCTCTCTTAGCTGTTGCTATTTCTTACAATTATTTATAGCTTCTGTAGACTTTTATCTGTTTGTATTGGACTTATGTCGGTTAAATCTGCAGTATGCATGCTGCCTCTGAGAAATGGCAGTTGCACAAATAGAAGTAAACTATTGTGGGGAGTGGGGTTTGCTATAGAATTGCCGTGTGGGAACACATGCTTCAATTGCCATTTTGAACCATTCAGTGGTCTCATTTGTGAACTGTTGTGCGGGAAGAGAAAAGATTTTTCTCCATGGGGTATCTCTGATGAGATTCCTGATGGCTTCCCTGTCAGCCTTCTTATAATACTCTGTCGTTTTGAGTAATGGCTCTTCAGTTTTGGGTCGAGAATTAAAGGCGATTTCTACCATTATCACAGCATTATCAGCATTCCCGAGTGGGTTATGGGCATTCAATACACAATCATTGGAACTGTAGTCAGAAATAGATCTAGAAGTGAGGCGTGTTGATCTTGCTGATCTTGGAAACATGTCGGAAATGTAATCATCTGTGATAGAGAACAGAAGCTATGCGTTATGATATCAGCTGTGTCTGTGTAAGTAGAGAATCCAAACCAATTACTGTGGTGGACATTAAAGTCACCAAATACATGTATTTGTGTGCTAGTATCAAGGGATTGTGCTGTATCTATGCTGTCAGAAACTTGATTGATTAGGGTACAATCCTGGCTCGAGGGAGAGCGGTAGAGAAAATATAAGTAATTAATGTTATGTTATATGTTAAGTCTAAAGCACATAAAGGTCTGGTCGTCTGCTTCTAGTTTTAATTCTCTAGTCAAGGAGGGGGTGTTTCAAATATAGACTCCAAGTCCGTGCATATGTCTGAGTCCTTACAGAAAAGTGGAAGATAACCAGGTATGCTAAAATGGTTAGAATGAATTGAGGAATGTAGGTTAGTTTCACTTTGTACTAAGAAATCCGGGATGTTTGCTAGGAGAAATGATTTAAGATCACCTAAATTAGTTCTAAGCCCACCAGTATTTTTGAAGGCAAGCTTCAAGGAGGAGGCAAATTGGTTTTGTTTGATTTTAAGCCTGATTTAATCGCAATTTTTGATTGAATTGCCATTTTATTTTATTTAGAAGCTTCAGTTTTAGGGTGAGAGGTTCTGGACAAAGTGGTTTGGCAGAATACCAATTATGTAACACAAGTAGATCATCAGCCAACTCCTCAGCTACAAGATTGTAGCCTTGGGAAAGCCCACTGGAGATGAGTACAGGGTCCTTTTCATGTGCGACATGGCACTACAACCATTCCGATATTATGAAACTTGATGGAGCAGCCGCTCTAATGCTACCAAAGAGTTATGACTTCTGTACTATCAGTCAGAAAGAGCAGCCAGAAACTCAATCTGATACCCTCAACCCATCAGACAATAAAATACATGTAAAATAATAGTATTTGGTTAAACGCACTAAAGATAGTAGTATGTAGACAAATGTAAAGATCATATTATTTAGTTAAACACATGTAAGAAAGTTGTATTTAGATAGACATGTGTAAGATAGTATTTTGTTAAACACATGTAAAGACACCCACTATCAGATTGATGGTTGAGTTTCAATCCTGGCTTGTAGACCTAGCTTTTCTAGTCACACCGAAGAGCTGTAAACAATGAGGAACTACTCTTTTAAATATTCTAATTAAAACTAGCCTGGGCGTTTGGAGGTGTGTGTTAAGAAAAAAAGAGGGTAGTGGGTAGGCAGGCTCAAACCCATACCGCAAAGTAGGAAAAGAATGCAAAAAAAAACGTGATGTCTTTGCTGTTACGGCAATCGATATTGGCGAAAAAAGCGACCCCTCCCTCTAGAAAAGTACTCAGTTTAGGGTGAACGTTTTTTAGTCAATTTTTTGATATTTATTGTGGAAGGGGTCGAGCTTAGAAACGATATCGATCTCATGAAATCCGTCGTCTCCGTCAAAAGTTTTAGGCAGACATACATACATTTAAACAAACAAGTGAGATTTATATTATAGACTAGTGGGGGTACCCGACGATGCCCGGGTTTTTTGAGGTGTGTGTGGTTTTAGGTAAATCAAAACTCCGGGGGGGGGGGGTTACAATAAAAAAAAAAGTTTTGGTAGGTGAGTATGAGGATCGAACCCGAACCCATGAGGCAAAGTTGGAAATTAAAGTGTGAAAAAAAGACATACAACGTTAATCACTAGGCCACGGAGACATACAAGGGAAACACATTTGAATTTATTCATTTAACTATTGACAGGTGGCAGCAATAAAAGTTAACTCTGCTGCTTCTATTTGACCTAATTATTGAGGTCAAATAGAAGTCACGCAGTTAACTTGGGTTTGTTTACCCAACTTTGACTGTTTTTTTCCCCAACAGATGGGAGGGGGAAAGCAGCTCCCCGGGAGTTTGTGCCCACATTGATCAAAGCTGATTGCTTCTGGACGTTTCCCGGCGTGATGCCGAGAACGTTGTTAGCTTTGAATTAGTTTCGCTTTTTATACGAATAAGCCCAATCAACATGCAAGAAGTTAAAATAGCAATAATTTTGTAAAAGTTGATGTAAATAAATCTATATGCTACACGCTTTCCCAAATCCTAGATATTATTATCTAGGGCCTATATAAACAGTTGTAAGCGATAGTAACAAACCCGGGAGTGTGTGCAAAAGAAGCTTTTGCGAGACATACATGAAATGGTCACGCACATTTTGCCTTTTATATATATAGACTAGCGAGGTCTACCCGGCATTGCCCGGTTGTTTGTAGGTGTGTGTACAAAAAAACGAAGACTTGACGCATATAGTAAAATATGAAAAAAAAACAGATGCCCGTTTTTTACAAGATAAAAAAAAATGAAGCCTGGATGCGCAATTGGAAAATAGTAAAGTGTGAAAAAAAATAGGTGCACGTTTTTGACGAGTTATTGACGTGACGGCGATAGCTATTCAGCAGTTACGATTTTCTGCGGGACATTTTTTAAATAAATAAATAAATCGGTTTGTTTGTTTTTAACTAAGTTTGGGGAAAACCAGCTTCCTGTTTATTAGGGGAAGTGTCTCGTCTTGAAATGAAAGCTACCGTCTGATATGACAAAGTCGACATTGACCAAATGTCATTTAGCTCTCTAGAGACCACTGGCTTTTGGCCAGTGGGTATTTATTTGCTCCCCCACCGAGCAAATTAGGCACAAGGCCGATTTTTAATGTGAGGAGTGAAGGGAAAGGGAAGGGGAAAAGGGGACCAGCTCCCGAGAGGTGGGAAATGGGAGCTGGTTAAAGGTCAGGCATGTGGGGTCGCCCCCACATCTGGTCTTTGCTAGTCATAGCTAGTCCTAGCTTGCAGCATCTGCCGGAACAGACACTACACTTTGATCTTGTCACCTGGGCCCCGGAGGGCGCGCAGGCCGGTCTGGCTTTTGGCCAGTGATTAGAGTCGAGTTTCGCTTTTTTTTATACCGAAAACCGAATGTAACGCGTGCCGATCGGGAAATGTCGAATAATTAACGTTTGAAAGTCAATAAAATTAAATAGACAGGCGAGCTCCATAGTTAACTGTGAGATATTACAATTTATAGATGATATAAAAAGTTTTAAGAAGTTGTGAACCGAGCGAGCGCTTCTCTGAAAGCAGCCTTTTGTGGGCATCGAGGAAAAGCGTACATACATACATACATACATTTTCGCTTTAATATTTATAGATGGTCACTAGACGTTATCCTTAGAAGACCTGTATTGACTGGATTTATCTCAAGTAAGAAAAACCTAGTAATTCATCTAATGTATCTAGAGTTTGTGAGTTTAAACAAATAATATTGACAATAAACAAATAGAACAACGAGACTTAAACAATAGTATTTTATTGAATTGAATGCTTTTATTTAATTGTAATTGTAACCAATCATTATTTTCTTTAAACAATTATTGTATAAACAATTATGGACTCATGTGGAAGACAACAGTCACATCCGTACAAAAAATTATTTCTCAAGATACTACTTATAAATTATCTGAAATAGTTGAGAAACTCACGCAATTTGAAGATACTTATATTTTATGTGTTTAATTATGAAATGTGTTTAATTATGAAATAAATAAAAACGTATGACGAGATAGAATTATAAATTGGAGAAAAGCTTGATGGAAGGTGTTTGTGACATAATAGCTAAACAAAGCAATGTGTTCATAATAATAATAATGACTATGCAACGTGCTTCATATCGTTTCTAGATTTTACTCTAGGTTAAAATCACCACCTGAAAACAGTTGCTAAATGTAAGAGAATGCTGATAGATGGAGATATCCAAATACTTATCAGAGTTGCAATTGCTGTGGTATACAATTCAAATAACTAGCGAGAATTTAATGTCAGCAATCATTTAAACAGTCAACAATATTATTGTTAGTACTTTATATGTCAGGGAAGACAGGAGTTTAATATATATATATATGTGTGTATATATATATATATATATATATATATATATATATATATATATATATATGAAATAAAATGGAGGTGGAAGGATCTGGATACTCAACGTTTCGCCCGATTTATGCGGGCTTCTTCAAGAGGGATGGTCATTGACGAGAGAGTCGGAGGATTGGGGCTATATATAATGATGGGGGAGAGCAACGTGTTTTTCTTATGTAAATTAGATGTCATATATACATGTATATACATTTTATGAGAGAAAAAATAAATTAGAGTAAACTAGTGTAGTGGATTACGTCTAAAAGTTAAAATATCATAGAGACTAAAAAAAAAAGATCTTTCGTAATCTCGTGTCATTTTATTTATTTAATCTATCACCGCTATATTTCCAAACACAATTTTTAAAATTTTTTTAAAATCTCTATGATATTTTAACTTTTAGACGTAATCCACTACACTAGTTTACTCTAATTTATTTTTTCTCTCATAAAATGTATATATATATGTATATATGACATCTAATTTACATAAGGAAAACACGTTGCTCTCCCCTATCATTATATATAGCCCCAATCCTCCGACTCTCTCGTCAATGACCATCCCTCTTGAAGAAGCCCGCATAATACGGGCGAAACGTTGAGTATCCAGGTCCTTTCCCCTCCATTTTATTTCATATCGTCGGATTTAATCCAGCTCAACAATCATAAATATATATATATATATATATATATATATATATATATATATATACACACACATATATATATAATGTTTCTGGTTTTCTCACCACAATGATTATCATATAATAATATTGCTCTAAACTATATCCTAACAATAATTTTATTGGCTAGAGAATATTTCATTATGTGTCAAGTGTATCTCATATGACGTTTTAGACTAAATCTCTAGGTTGTTAGTTCAATTCTATATTTACAGCAATAAGCAAGCAAAATACTAACTTTTGAACGGTGATACTAAAATATTGAATTATATTTTTTATTTACAGATGTTCCAGATTGAACACCTTTATTCAACTTTACTTGATTTCTATTTTCTTTACTCATATATACAAAATAATGCCTTATGCGGAAGACAGCACAGTTATTTTTGCAAAAAATTCATTTTTCATGACGCCGCTTAATTACTTAATTATTGTCTAAAATAATGGAGAAAATCTTCAGATTATAATACATTTGCGACAAATTTTCTTAAATGTTCAAATATATAAACACTATGAAGAGAATCAAAATTGCAGTGTATGTCTATTGAAAAGAATATTTTTTTGCATCAGGAAAAACGATATCACTTAGAAATGTTTCATACAAATGTTACAGAAGAAATGTTTCGTACACATGTTACAGAAGAAATGTTTCGTAAACATGTTACAGAAGAAATGTTTCGTAAACATGTTACAGAAGATCAATGCAGTGTTTTGGATACATCTCAAATTTTGATTGAAATGTGAGGATAAACTTGTATATTATATATAACTACGTTGTAAATCTTTTCCCAGCCCCAATGCTATGAAATATGGATGTCCACAGTGAAAAGTCCCATTCCTGTCAAGTGTGTGGCTATTCTTGTTCTAAAAAATCAGATCTAGTTAGACATATAAGAACTCACACAGGGGAAAAGCCACATTCTTGTGATCTGTGTAGATATTCTTGTTCTAGAAAATCAGATTTAGTTAGACATAAAAAAAATCACGCTGGGGAAAATCCACACTCATGTGACGTGTGTATATATTCTTGTATTAGAAAATCAGATCTAGTTAGACATATGAGAACTCACACAGGGGAAAAGCCGCATTCTTGTAAAGTGTGTGGATATTCCTGTTCTGATAAATCATATATAGTTAAACATATGAGAACTCACACGGGAGAAAAACCACATACTTGTGAAGTGTGTGGTCATTCTTTCTCTCAAAAATCACATTTAGTTAGACATATAAGATGTCATACTGGGGAGAAGCCACATTCTTGTGACGTTTGTGGTCACGCTTGTTCTGAAAAATCAACATTATTATATCATATGAGAACTCACACCGGAGAAAAGCTACATTCTCCCAAATAAAATTTAGTGACGCATATAAGAATTCAGACTGGGAAAACATATAGGTAATTATGATAAAAAAAAAACAATATTCAAAATATTTTTAAGCATGGATGATTTTCTGACAAAAGGAGAAGAAAAAGCTGTGTTCAAGGTCGCCAGTACTTTTGCATGAACGGTCGCCTGAGATGTCGGAAATTTTCTGTTTCTATGTCTATCCTTGTAACCATGTCACTAATAAGGGTGGTGTAGGTAAACGTGTTGACTGGGCTGACGTTAGTTGTCTGATAGTCAGGGATTAGCCATTAAGGAGGCTGCCCTATAAGCATGTGCAAAGTACCGGGGGATGCTTTAATGCTAGTTGATGAATGGATTCTGAACCATCCAGTAGTCCTCGGATATAAATTTAAATCATAACTGAATCAAGTGTTAGCTGCAGGAGGGAGTCCCTTGATCTCTTAAAACTTACTGAAGTAAAATAAATATAAAAATAGAGAAGCCACATTCTTGTGTGCTTATGCTTGTTCTGAAAAATCAACATTATTATGAGAACTCGCACCGGAGAAAAGCTACATTCTCCCAAATAAAATTTACTGACACATAAGAATTCACACTGGAAAACATAAAGGTAATTATAAGAGCATCTGACCTGTTAAAAAAAGCAGTATTCACAAATATTTAGAAGCAATCCTGAAAGAGTGAGCTGTAACAAAATACATATAATAGCCATAAGATATATCCTTAAAACAGTCCTTGGATATAACGTAAAATTGTAATGGAATTTAAGAGGGACTAATCTATTAAAACTAACTGAAGTAAAATAATGAAAGAAAATCAGAAAAACCAAATAAAATGGAAATAGAAATCCAAATTATAAAAACTGGAGATGTTACATTCTTTTTCTCAAGATTTTTTAGTTTAATTGATGCTTTCAATAAGTTTACAGACTTTTTTCGTATGAAAAGTACACATTATTGAAACTCTAGTAATCTCATCTGGCAGCAATGCACTTGTACTGTTTTAACAAATTCTGGAAGTTCTTTTGAATGAGCATGTCAAGGACCTTCGTCACAGCCTCTTTCATCTCGTCAATTATTTAATAACAACAGCCTTTAAGGTTTTAATTGAGCTTAGGGAATGACAAAAAGTCACAGGGAGCAAGATCTGAACTATAAGGAGGATGAGGGATTGTCGATGCCATCTTGGCCAAAAGATCTGTGACAAAGATGTAGTTGTGAACTGGTTAATATATCCTGGTGGAAATAACACTAATCCGGTTTGAAAAATCACTTCCTGAATTCATTTAAAACCTCATCATAGTATTCATTCTTGACTGCTTAGATCATTCCTGTACTGTAAAAAAAAAGGGATCACCATAAGTTTCTGGGTGGATTTGCTCTGACTTGCCATCTTGGGTCTGGGAAAGCCAGCATGCTTCCACTGGGAACTTTGTATCTTAATCTCTTGCTAAAAGCAGTAGATACAGCTTTCATTGTAGGCCACCAGAGCATCAAGAGCTGCAGGATCTGAATTGATCAGCTCGACCATTTCCCTGCTGTTATGACAACATCTTATTTTCTGATTTTCTTTGGGAAGACTTGGGACAAACTTTACACAAATCTGCATCTACAGTTACTCCCAAATAATAGTGTGTATTGTTCCCACTCTCACTGCAAACTTATTGCATCTATAGACACGCGACGGTCCTTCCCTATGATATTTTTTATTTGTCAAATCAACTATTGTGTTTTGACTTCCTTACTCCTCCCACACCTCTCATCACTCCTCATCCCCCCAGTTCAGACTATCAAATATTCTAGACTACCAAATATTCTAGACTAATTTAGGTACTGACAAAAATAGTTGAATACGATTAATATTGATTTTTTTAACACAGATTTATTTTTATTTTAATTTGATTAAAACGGATATTAGGAGTTTCTTTGCAAAATTCCTAATTTCAAATTATTATTAAATTCCTAATTTTAAATTATTGTTAAAATCTACAATACTTTATTTCTATTTTAAAAAGCAAAAATTATAGTTAAAACTATAACTTAAGTAAAAATGTGTTTGTTTAGACAAAATAATGCATTTTGACTAGAATTACAGAAAATAATGAATTTCTTATATTCTATCATCGTTAATTAATAAATACTTAAAATCTCATTAAAATTGGTTGATTTCCAAAATGTTTGATTGTAAGTGAATGGGACGATCATTTTTCACATATCTTTTAAATCTAACAGTATCATATGAAAAACTATCTTAATGTGGACAAAATGCTTTAAAATGTTCTTTTTTATTAACATAAGTTTGAGGCCCTGGATATGACCTTAAAAGAACATAATTTTGATAATCTGTTTTGAATAGATGCTTCATTCAATTCCTTTTGTTGACCGTTTATGAAGCCGATGCGTTTGATGTCAGTAAAGCTAGGAGATGGTTCCCTCAATTTTAGAATAGCAATGCAAATTGTGGATCATTTCCATTCGGAAGCATTTTGCAATGTTTTTATCACTGGTTGAATTGTACTTTCCACTAGGCCATTAGATTATGTGTATTTTTTGCATTTTTTTCGACAAATGTATGGAACAAACAAGGCTGGCCTCAACATCCTACAACCAACACCACACATAAGACTCACGTCATATAGTGGTGACACAATCACCTGCACAGGAGCCATTGATATCCTATGCCATTACAAAGATTCTAAATGGATAGACGCCGTTTTTTTTATGTTGTAAATGTTCCAGGACAAGCCGTTGTAGGTTTGCCTACAAGCAAACAACTCAACCTCATTACGAAAAATGTCGATGCTATAAAGGATACAACACCAAAACCACCTCCTACACCCATCCGCGATTTCGAGCAACTCAAGGATACATGCCCAGAACAGTTCAACAGAATCGAAAACTTAAGTGGAACTGCAAAACTCTTGCGAGAAGAATTGAACCCGAAGTTTGCAAAGGTAAAAGTAAGCTAGATGCCAAAGCAGGATATTGGTCAATCCACCTGGATGAACAATCTCAGATACTGACAACTTGTAGAACACTCTTTGGAAGGGTTTGCTGGAAACGATTGTCATTGGCATAAGTGTCTTGCAAGACATATTCAAGGCAAATATGGATCAGATCCTTGAAGGTCTAGGTGTTTCTAGCATAGCTGACGATGTGGCAGTATATGGAGAGGACGAAGAAGAACATAACAGAAACTTGTTAAACCTAATGAACCAAGCAGCTAAAACTGGTCTTGTTTATGGCAGTACAAAATGTGCTATCAGAAAATGTAGTATTACATTTTTCAGCAATATATACACACCTACCAGCATAAAGCCAGACCCTGCCAAAGTATGTGAAATTCAACAAATGCTCAAACCGCAAAACAAAAGTGAATTACAGCGCTTCTTAGGGATATTAAACGATCTTTCCCAATATATACCAAACTTTGCTGAAAAAGCTCACCTATTGTGTAGCCTCCTAAGATCACAAATACCCTGATTATGGGATCCAGACTACCAACGATGCTATAACGACCTAAAAGAAATAATCACTGCCGACCCTCTTATCATACTACAACCAAACAAAGCCATTATCACTGGAAGTAGATGCATCGCAGAAGAGTTTGTGGGTAGCCCTGACACAGGAAGGTAAACCAATTGCATTTGGTTCCAAAATGCTGACTGAATGCCAATCTAGATGCAGTAACATTGAGCGCGAAATGCTAGCAATTGTCCACGGTATCCAGCGTTACTATATGTACCTATACACAAGGACATTTACAGTAGTGACCAATCACAAACTGCTCGACATTATATGTGCAAAGCCACTACACCCAGTATTACCACGTTTGCAACGTATGCTTTTAAAGATACAGGCTACAACTTCAGGGTAGTCTACCGTCCGGGCAAAGATATGATCCTTACAGACACACTTAGCCAAATTGCCCAACCCAGAAAACAACAGTTTTGTTGAACTGGATGAAAGAATTGATGGCATAGACACAGAAGTTGATGATGGACATCATACCATCACAACCATCAATTTCTCAATGGTGAAAAGAACTTTGATATGCAAAGAAACAACAAGAGACAGAACATTGAATCCCCTGAAAAAATTGTATTTCAAGGATGGCCAGAAACAGAGATCTACTAACCGACATCTGAGTATACTGGTCCTTCCGCGATGATCGGGCTGTCGAGGCAGGAATACTTTTCAAACGACGACAAGTTCTGATTCCAGAAACTATAGAGATGCCATTCTACATCAACTCCATGAAGCCCATCAAGGCATCGAGAAAACCCGCCACCTTGCAAGGAGAGTATCTACTGGCCAAACATCAACAAGGATATTGAAAAAATGTGCCAATCGTGTTTGCTCTGCCAGGAACACCAGGATGCAAATAAACGTAAACCACACAACATTCCGTCACAACCGTGGCAACACATTGCATCGGACCTGTTCGAAAGAAATAGACGCAGCACCTCCTTACTGTCGACAGATACTCGAAATACCCAGTGATTGATGAAATTCCTACACCTGTAACGAACAGAGCAGTAGCTGACAAAATCAAGAGCTACACATCACCATTCGGGCGACTAGACAAGATCATGACAGATAACGTCCCACAATTCACCGGACAAGCTTTCCAGAACTTTACCACATCATGGGGTATTAAACATAACACCAGCTCACCATACTTTGCTGGAAGCAACAGATTTATTGAAAGACATGTACGACATGTCAAATCCGTAATTAAAAAATGCCTTAAAGGCAAAGGTGACATACAGTTAGCACTACTGGTGATCAGAACAACCCTGATAGCAAGTTACCATCACCTGCTGAACTACTATTCGGATGAGCTATACCCACGACACTACCCAGCCAAGTAGAGTCAGGAAAAGAAGAACACAGGCAACAATTAGAGGAAATGTCAAAAGAAATGAGGAGAAACTATGACAGTAGTATGCAATCTGTAGACCTACCACCATTACCCCAGGACAACATGCGACCATAATAAACAAAGCCGACAGGGTGTGGTACCCTGGGACCATAGTCCATAAGGATGATGACAACCCAAAGAGACACATTGTACAAACACCAAATGGGACAAGACTCCGCCGCAACAGAGCCCACCTCTGTGCTGTACCAATACCGACCACAAAGAAGAAAGTCCACTTTGTCACCCCAATACCAACAAGAGCACAGAACGTGGAACAGCCCTATGTACACACCGGCCAAAAAGAAATTATCACAGCCTACAACAATACAAAAAACACACTAAAAGATGACCAAGTCCACGAAAGCCCAACTCGTACTCCATCTGGACAAGTCTTAAAAAAAAAAAACCAGATTCAAGGACTAAATATAAACAACTTGCACACTAAATACCCCAAACAGGTCAACATAACAAACTAACCACTTTACACCCATACACCCTATCTAGCACCCTCTCAGTAGAACTTTAAGTAACTTAGAACTGAGTCTTACACACACAAATGCATAACTAAACAGGGGGGAGTTGTAATATGAAACATCATATGCGCGGGCGCACTTATATGTGCGGGACTAACGGAAGTTCCGGTTTCTGTACCTTGGAAAATAAACATGCTGCTCCAGCCCTTCCTCAATCAGGCTTCGTCTTCATTCCTTATTACAGATATCACTTCACAGACAAAGGGTGTGTGTGTGGGGGGATATCGGTATCGACGAGAGCAGTTCTTTAGCATGATAAAGAATTTATTTTTTAAGGTGGAGATTTTATTTACAAGAACACGTTACACTTTTTAATAATAATAAAAAGAAAACATTTGTAAACAAGCCTCTTAAAAAAAATAAGCGAAAACGCGCAAACACTGCGTTTGGAACTGCGAAAACTACAGTTCCAAATTGGCTCATATCGGTCGTTCTAGATCGGGCATGTGCACAAGCGAACTTCACTAAGAATGTGTAACTGTGAATTTCGCAGCTCCAAACAAAGTTTTGTTTTTTGCTTATATGAGTATGGGGACAATTATCGACATTAAGCTTCAGGATTATATATATATATATATATATATATATATATATATATATATATATATATATATATATATATATATGTGTGTGTGTGTGATATATTATCACATAGAAAGAAAAAAAATAAACGTATTTTTAATGTGTATCGATAATATTGAGTAGAAATGACTTGGGGGTGCTGCAGTTCCACAGCTCCAGGCACGAGCGTCCACTGTAATCTAAAATGGTGCAGCAAGAAGAAATAGCTTTCTCTAATAAGAAAAAAGTTCTTGTTCGACTAAACTGTTGAAGCTACATCAGGTCAAGTAATGTTCCCCCCTCCCAATTAAAACCCGAGAAATATGAGTAAAAGAAAGTGGAAGAAGATGCAGATTTGTTTGATAAAAAAGAAAAAAAATCCAACGAGACATTTTTTATTTTCATGCTATCTCAAGCAGGAATGACAATTCTTCTCTCTAAAAATAAAATCCGTAGAAATTATCCTTGCTTTAAAAAAAAATATTCTTACCTCAAAGTAAGTTTTGCCTCTTTTTTAATCTTTTCTTATCTTTTAATTCTATTCTTTCTCTCTCCTGAACTGTCACTAGAACCTTTAAGGTTCGCCAAAAGGGGACATTTTTTAGCAGTCAAATACAGTCTTTTATAAGGTTAAAAGATGAACTTCAGACTTTATTATTCCTTTGGGTAAATGTTTACTTTAACTACAACAGAACACCGACCAATAAAATTTGGTTTTATATAGGTTTTCGGGGTCGCTGACAACGAATCTGATATTCAAATCCGTCGCAAATTTACCGTTTGTATGGTATTAACCCCTGAACCCTCGCACTATTTTGTGCCAACTCATCACCATCGTTTATGCTATTCTTACATGATGCATTCGCGCATGAATGCGCATAGTAAGGTGACTTGTCACATTGCGAAGAATTTTTAAGCAGGCATTTGAAATAACAAGAAAGTTTTCAAAAACCACAAAAGTGGTTCATTTTTCTGTGTTACGTAGTTTTTGATGCTTTTTAATTGATCTAAAAAATTAAGTTTTCACGAGCAGTTTACAAAAGCATTTTTATTTTTTGAAGGGCGGGTATTCAGTGATAGAACTTGTACAACATTTAAGAGGTGCTTCTGCAGTTTAATTTACCGTTTTTCCGCCTCCCCCTCCTCCCCACCGTTTTACTGTAAGTAAAGCGCCGACATACACTGTGCAGGGGCAGGGGGTACGGGTGGTGTGGCGCGTGCAACACCACTCGTCCCTACCCCCCAATGTAAACTGAATTTTTGTGAAGAATTAAATAGTTCTTCTGCTCGGTGTATGTCGGCGTGTTATTTACGGTGAAATGGTAAATTAAACTGCAGAATCACCTCTTAAATGTTGTACAAGTTCTATAATTGAATACCCCCTGCTAAAAAAAAAAACGAAAAATAAAAATGTTTTTGTAAATCGCTCGTGAAAGCTTAACTTTGTTTTTGAAAACTTTCTTATTATTTCAAATGCCTGCTTAAAAATTCTTCCGCGATGTGACAAGTCACCTTACTACGCGCGTCCATGCGCGAACGCATCATGTAAGAATAACAAACGATGGCGGTGAGTTGGCACAAAATAGTGAGAGGGTTCTGGGGTTAATACCATGCAAATGGTCAATTTGCGACGGGTTTGAATATCAGATTCGTTGTCAGTGACCCGGAAAACCTATTAACAAAAAACAAATTTTATTGGTCGGTGTTCTGTTGTAGTTAAAGTAAACATTTACCTTACTTTTTTCTCCCTTCTCTTTTAGTTTATTTTTCCCTCTTTAAATAAAAGTTTATAACCATTTCAAGTGGTTTTTACTTCCTCTTCTCTCTCCTTGTCTTACTTGTAAATGGTTACATGTAATTGGTTTTTACATCATCTCCTATTTTAATACGTCTAATGTGGCTGTTACTGTGTTAAATTCGGACATGTTTTTGTTTAAAAATTTTTTTTTTTTACCCCCGGGATTGCTTTTTAAAATAAGTTATAAGCTAAATTTATTTGCTGAACACTTTCGAGTCGTTTAATTTTGCAATTAAATCGTCCACTGTCAGCATAAGATGTTTTATCCTTTGGATAGCTTTTTTGCTAGCCTTCCTCATGTCGGTACTTCATCATTTTGGGATGGAATAGTTGTCACGCCTCTTCCTTTCTTGTTGTTATATTCACATATCCCTCAATATTCACATGAATAAACCAGAAAAGCAGCAGTTGCTGCGCGGCAACAACAATGGCGACGATAACAAAAATCTGTTCGTCGAGTGAATACAAACGAACTCAATAAATACACATGACAACTCCAAATCCCATTTCTTTAGATACGCACATAATTAGAATAACTCGCACCTTACTTCAACAAGGAAAACCGCCACAGAAAGCTGCACAGCAAAAGACAAAACAAAAATACAAAACACGAACACAACTCCTAAACATATAAACGCCAATATATGATTCACATAACAATGCAACCGTACAACACCGACTAGATTACATTCACAATTTTATTAGCTTCAAATCGATATAACACATGCATACATAGACCAAACAGACGGTTCACTACAACACAGTATAGCACGATAAACAAACACAATTAAGATAGCAAAATATAAGCTAATTATCAATTTGCCCTGTGTCTTCACCTACGTCCGCAACTCCACTATAAAAACAGTCGCCGTCGCGACAAAAAGTCAGTCGAGCCCAGAGACAGTCAGTCAACCAGCATGGGATAATTATCGGCTCCGTCGGATCCCCGCCCCCGACGTTAAACCCATGTTCGCGCACATCATCCATCAACCTCTCCACGTGAAAACACCAACAGCAAGAATTAACACTCACATTCCCATTTCATCCTGAACCATACTAGCGTCCACCTTTTCTCTCCTAAGAAGTTACAAACATTAACTTTACACCAAAAACCTTCTATCCTGAACATTCTCACATCCTTACGAACTTTGAACACTTTGTTTGTTTTTACTGTCTCGTTAAGTTTGTTTCTTTAAATAAATGATTGAGAAATCAATCATTTCAACATTTAAACACATATTGTTTGTCTGGTTCCTTCTCGCCACCATACGCTCATGCATAATATAACATTGTGGTCTGTAAAATTGTGAAAAATGTCTAACACTTAATCGCGTAATGAAGAAGTCGTTTTCCTTTTGTTGTTGCTAATGACTAAGGCAATGAATAGATTTCTTCCAATGAATGCTGGTTGTGTTATAGTCAGCGTGCACAATGAACGTTGGAAACAATAGTAAACTAACATCATTTACTTTCTTTCCATGTGATTATACGAAACAACTTTTTTTGTTGTTTTTAAATTTAAATCCTGAACTGTCTTCGAGCAAAGGAGAACAGTACATACATATCCGTTATAATCATATTCTTACAAAGAAAAACAAAACTACTCATGTTCAATCATAAAATTTTTTTGATTCTTGCTTGTAAATACTTTATATCTTTTTCTAAGCACTACACGCGTTCATGAAATAGCTGCTTTTAAACCCTTACAATCTTTTTATTCTTCTCGCCAGATAAAATGTTGTAAAAAGGCTTGGCTCGTGGATGAGTATACGAGAAAATAGAACAGAATGCAAATCGATAATTAATGAACTCGCAAGCTTTTTTATTTTTAGTCGTGTGTAAGCGACTCTATAAGTCACTCCGTCGGTCCGTCGGACACTCCGTCGGACACTCCGTCAGTCTGTTGGTCGGTCTGTCCGTAACACTTTTGTGCTTGGCCTTTTTGATTAAGATCAAAGGTCTGTTGTTAATAGATGCTGTTCTTAGCTTTCAAAGCTTTTCTTGGCCTTTTAGCCAAGATCAAAGATGTCACGGTCATGCCAATAATGTTACAGTCGTCTTTGTGTCGAGCTTCAGAGACATCAAGATCGTGTCGGAGGCGCTCGCTCAGTACGAAAGAATTACAGGGACCAAGATAAACCGCAACAAGTCGGTAGGACTGCTGTTGGGCGCCTGGAGTGGCACAACACCTAACAGCTCTTGTCGAACTCTTGTCCTTGCTTCTTTGGGACAGAGGAAGACACTGGGTGAGCAGACAGGTCTGTATTCAACGTCCGTGTGAGGGAGGCTTGGGAATGCCGGACTTGAAGTGTCATCGAGACACTGAGAAGCTGGTCTTCCTGAGCCACTGCTGCCTTCCCCAACCTTGTTCTCGACCCTTCTATCAAGAGCCGTTGCAGTCTGCGGGGAGAATCTGCCTACATGAAAGAGTGCCGAGCTGCATTAAAATGACTATCAAGGTCCAGCGACCTTGTGACTGCTACCCGTAGGGAACTCCATAGGACTGTAGTGAAGGGGGCCTCTGACGACCCGCTATGTTTGGGTTGGCAGCAGAGTGAAATCTGCTCCGTGAGGAGCTAGGCGCCAGGTTCGAGTCATCTGAACAGTTCGGAGTTCTCTTTGACCTAGCGATTGGCCTGAAATGCACTTCCACTCAACAACATACAATGCAGTTCCGGGTTTTTGAAGTCACCTGATTGTCCCCGTTGTGGGACAATGGCCGTAGAAACGATTGATCATGCTTTCTTCGATTGCCACAAACTCCGCCAGTACTGGTCATATGTCAGTGAGGTGACGGCTCGCATCGATCCTGAGCATCCTCGCCCAATTACCGTATCCAATGTCGTGGACAATGTGAGGCCAGCGTAGGACCGGGAAAGACAAATGGTCTACGTTACGATCCTGGCTGTGGCGAGAATGGTGATGTGGATGTCGCGTCTGCAAGGTTGCCGGGGGGGAGGGTGTTGTCTTTTTCTAATCAGGATTTGATCACTTTCTTCAAACACCAACTATGGGTGAAGATCAGATGTGATAGAAGAAGGCTGCATCATGCGGCATTTGACAGAAGATGGATACATGTAACACGTCTGTGTGTACGAAGAGGAGCCAAATTTGAATATGTCTTCCCTGCCTTGGTGTGGAAGGTGCAGTTCCATAAAGTAAAATTAAACAAGTAGCCTCTCAGCTAGCTGAGTGTGTTTCATCCCTCCCCGATTAGGAAGCCTCCAAGATCCCCATCCCTTCCTACTTGCAATTTTGTTTTCACCCATTTTGGAGAGAAAGAAATACAACTAACCCCCATCCTTTACCCACAAAATTTTCTTTTCTCCATTCACCCGCATCTAGAGGGCATCCCCACTTAGAGACTGACCTGCAGAAGCGAGGTTCCTTTTACAAACCTAGTGGAACAGGCAGTCCATCAACTAGACGGGGTTGGGAGGGTCCTACTAATCACCTTTTGTTTTTTCTTCCCCCCGTCCTCGACACAAATGAATGATTGTACCATTTTATTATCTTTTTTGTTTTTACATGGCAATAAAAAATGTTTTAAAAATTGGGAGTTAGTAGGTCGCCCCCCAGAATGAAAGAGTGAATGCAGTATTATGGCGAAAGAAGATACTAGCTGGGAGAAACTTTTGATTTTGTTTAGTTTTGGAGTGACAAGGATAACCAACGACCCTCACAATCCCCCCTTTTGAGTTGCCTAAGTTTTTTGTTCATTGATGATTTTCACTGTATTTTTAACATGAATAAAGGATTTAATATCTCAAAGTGTAGTATCTGTTCTTACTACATGATGTACATATGTTTGTAACTTTGTGATATAAACTAAGGGATCACTTTTCTGTATTAATTTGATGTAAAATGATCACCCTCCTTACAACCAGTCAGTCTCAAAGCCATTCAAGTCATTCTCCAGATCATTCAAGTTGTTATTGAAGGATTCCAGTTATTTTTTTAAGCCTTCAAGTCATTCTTAAGGTCATTCAATTCATCCTTAAGTTCATTAAAGTCATTCTAAGTCATTTACTTTTTATTTATTTAAGTTATTTCAGCCCATTTTTCGGTCATTTTAGTTTATCTTTAAGAATTTCATGTCAATCCTACATTCACGCATTCATTCATTACACGGCCTTGTTGTTATGTAATTTATTGATTGAGATTATATGTATTAACTATTATAGGATGTGGTGCGAGAGGGTTAACCCGTGTCTACAATTAAATTATGATCTTTTAATAGAAGTTTTCTTATTAATGGCGATACATTACAGAAATTTCAACATTATTTAAATGTGCTTGAATTTGCGATAAGCGCTGATTCAATATGTCTCTTAAATATGAAGATCAAAGTGTAGTATCTGTTCTTACTACATGCTGTACGTATGTCATTCAATTCATCCTTAAGTTCATTAAAGTCATTTACTTTTTATTTATTTAAGTCATTTCAGCCCATTTTTCGGTCATTTTAGTTTATCTTTAAGAATTTCATGCCAATCCTACATTCACGCATTCATTCATTACACAAGAACACGCGACTAATGGCTATCGGCATTGTTCCTTTTAAATACCGTTAACAGGGCACGTAACTCCTTTGGGAGTTATGTCCCTTTGATTGAAACATGAAAAAAATGGTGAAACTCATCAGACTCAGCTTAACTCTAAAAAAATTCAACAAGCAAAACATGCCTTTAAACTGTCGTGATAATGATAGTGTGAAACGTGGTTGCTATGAATACATAAATCAGAAACAGATACTACACTTTCATTTTAGATTACTGTCTCCGGATTTCATTAACATTTCATGAAAGCGTGTGAAAACGTCGACAATCAAATAAACTAATTTCAAAACAATCAAAACACTTTTTTTTACACACAAATTTATTAACCGTGAAAAAAAGGTGGTAATCTGGAAGAAAGAGAGAGCCTGTTTCCTCCGTTTGACTATAGGTGGCGTTACTGTCTGTCCACCCAGTTACGGAAGCACAAAATGTATATAATGGCATCCTTGAAATGTTACATGATAAGGGCTGTCCCCTTTTCATGTAAGTATAAAAAAAGAGAGATTTAGTTAAAATGAAAATGAAATAGAATAGACGAAATTCGAACCTCGTAATTTAGGTTTAGAAATAGATTACGAGAGAGAATTAGCAATGGAATGTGAAAATAAACCATTGTTTAGCTTAGAGATAAAATAGTTCAAGAGAAGAATGTGCATTGTCAATTCTGTTATGAAAAATTCAATTGAGGAATGCAACTACAAGATAATTTAATAAACATGTTTTTAACATATCGGAAATATAGGTTACTGGGAATATAGGTTAAAATTCTTTTTGTAAACAAAGGAAAAAGTTTTGGACACGCATGTCCAGAACACGTGAAAGAAGACACATGTTTTAACATGTGTATGACGTCATGGAAAATGGGAAGTTCTAGATATAGTTAGAAGCAAGGAGAAACTGGGGGAGAAACAGAGAGGGAGTTTGAGGACGACAGACGATAGTCTGTAGTTGGGATTCGGACGTCTAGAAGCGAGACGGTCACTTTTGAAACTTAATATGTGAAGCTTTGAATTCTTGATGATGAAAACCACGGCCGGTCGGAAGAAGAAATAAACCCATCATGTGTTTTTATAAACGTTGTCTTTGTGTTGTAATTCTACCAAAAGGTAAAGTGAAAATTGTTATTATATGTCTTGTATATCATGTGGTTTGAAATGTCTTTACATACACATTTTACATACACGTCTCGACATTACATATCGACAATGTGAACTCTACATCTCATATCAACACTTCTAAGCATGAACATTTTTAATATATATGAATAACGTCATAACACGAACAATCTCTCTCTACAACATCTAATCTCTCTTACAACACCATCTCTTTCAACAGCATCTCTCTTAATAAGACTCCTAAATATAACAGAAATACAAATAAATGTTTTTGTTATATTTTAATTTTAAACATGTTTGAAAATAAACAAGCAACAAAACGTAAATATGTTTGAATAAATAAAAGTTAAATATGTTTGCAAAAAAAAAACAAAAAAAAAACGTAAATATGTTTGCAAAACAATAAAACTTGAATATGTTTGCAAAAACAACAAAAAAACATGTTTAAAATTAAAATATAACAAAAACATTTATTTTTATTTCAAGGGTGCCATTATATACATTTTATGCTTCCATAACTGGGTGGACAGAAAGTAACGCCACCTATAGTTAAGCGGAGGAAACAGGCTCTCTCTTTCAGCCAGATTACCAAAAAGGCAAACCTATAAAAAAAAATCACACAAGACATAAACAAATGACTTTTATTAGTTCATGATTCTCCAAGGAATTAAGTCATTTAACGTTTAATATGAAAACAGCTCGAAGGAGCCAGTCTCACCTGAAAAAAAAAAAAAAAAAAAAAAATGACCCGGAAGGCTACATTAGAATTATTACACCTATTGTCGGTGCCTCCTCAGCTATTTTAAATTAGTTAACTTTCTTTTTAAAGAAGGAGTGAATGTATTTTATTAGTTTAGAATTCTGCGAAGAATGTAGCCAGTTAACATTTCATATGGAAACATGGCTGGAGCATAAAAACAAGGAACAGATACTGCAGTTTTATCGCTGTTCGGTGGGTGCTGCTGCTGCTGATTGTATGTCTAACAAGAAGGCTAATTTGCAAATTAAGTCGGAAATAAGGAAATGTGTAATGTTTGCGAGGTGTCCCCTGCTCGCGTGTGTAATGCTTCAAAGACAAAAGTAACAGGAACGCAGAAAGTCGATATTCAACCGCTGCCAGGCTTTGACTGACTGCACACTGTTTTATTTACATTTATATATCACCAAGGGGAGGTAACTCTTTTGGGAGGTCTTTCCCTTTGATCAAGACATTACAAAAGGTCATCATATGTTTAACCAAATCGGTGTTGGTAGCAATTAGTTGCAAGTTTCACGGTTATAATTTCATTTCTTGGTCCAAATCTATTTTTCTCATTTCACTGATTTCACCAACACAAAGTCAAGTATCTGCAGAATGTCTTCTTGGTTCCTCCTCTTCTCTTTTCTCTCTCCTAACAATCGAACACAGCATATAATAACAAAACTCTAAAGCACGTCTGACAGCACTGACTTCTGCCAACAGTCTGCCCCTCCTCTTAACAACACAGGCTTTTTATATCGCAAAATCGTTCACCTCTATTTGCATATTCTTCTAACTCACGTGATCACTACTCTATAAATAAGAGTCTTGACCATTTCTTTTCTTTCTTTTTATTTATTTTTGGTGACCGACCCGCACGTGGTCTATCCAGGTAAGTCACGCATTTCTCCACACTCCCCCCTGATCTCATGATCACAAACAGGACATGCGGGCAATCGTCGTTGGCGGGTACTCCTTCGAAGAAGCACTTCCTCATTGCTGTTTTCTTCATTACCACCATCATTACTACCAGTCTGTTCCATTATCCCGTCTCGTGGTTCCATAGGCGGTGTCTCACAATCAGGGCAGGGGGGCAGTATCCGTCTTTGTCGGGTACTTCTCCGAAGAATCGGAGGCGTCATCTCCTCGGTATGCTCCATCATCCCTTCTCGCTGGGTTTCGCAATCACGGGGGGTGGGCAGTATTCGTCTCTGTCGAGTATTTCGATGAGGCATTACTTCCTTGTGTCCATCGCTCTCCTCACTATTGTCATCAGTATGTCCCATCATTCCCTCATCTGGTTCTGTTGGTGGTGTTTCTATGCTCACCTGAAGGGGCAGTAAGTGATCAGGATCATCTCTGAACGGTGTGTGATCCTCCTCATCGTCCTCAGAATCAGAAGAGGTATAACAAGGGCGGATATCTTTTACGTGACGTGGTATGCCACCAATCAACATGGTCTGAGGACTTATGATTTCATCTATTTTTCCCCGGAAAAATTTCGTAGTGCACCCAGCATTTGGGGGTTTTATCCAAACAAGGTCTCCCACCTGATATGGTGTATTGACAACACTCACCACTGATGGTATGGCATCAACTCCTTTCACACGCTGTTCATATTGGTAAATCCCATTGGCTGGTGCAGTTGCTGGTGTTGCATTGTCCTTGGGTGTTATATTATACCAGTACACAGCTTCTGGAATAGAGTACTGCGTCCTGGCTGCAATTCTTTTGATGGTGCGGTGACACCGTTCTGCTATACCATTACCCTCGGGATAATATGCACACCGATAATGCATTTTAATCCCCCATTCGTGCACGAATTTCTGAAATTCTTGACATCGAAATGTGGCGGCATTATCAGTCAGAATTTCAATCGGGGCACCACGTTCAAAAAAGACGGCTCTCAACTGTTGTATAATGCTGGCTGCATCATGTCGTGTCAACAGGCGCCATATTGTGAAACGCGTCGGGCCACAATCCGTCATGGTCAAAAAATGTTTGCCCCCATAATGTGTTATGTCCATCCCTACTCGCTGCCAGTTGCCCTCCACCTCGAGCTTCCCTTTTTGCCATTGGGATGGTGCCGGATCAATTCTCTGACACTCTTCACACGAACGTATGGCTGCTTTCACTGATGCTTTTGTAGTTGCAGGGCATACTCTTCGGACAAAATATGCAGTCCTCTGAATTCCAGGATGTCCAATCTGCTGGTGTATCATACGGATCTGGTCAGGTGTTAATTGATCCGTTACAGTCGCGCATGTTTGTTGTTGAAGATCGGATCCCTGCCTCATTGCATCGATCCACCTCTTTGGTACTCGAGTCAAGCTATCAGCCAAATTCTGCATCGACGAGACTAACGTAATGTCTACCTGCAAGCTGTATTCGTCAACTAGACGCTTAATTATTGCTAGTCTCCTTCGTACTAGCATTTCACTTGCAGCTCTAGTCTTAACTCGAGCCTTTCCAGTCAAGGTGTCGGTTAACCAATGGTAAACACACAATGAGTCAGTGTGGAGATGCACAACATTAGTCTGCCATTGCAATGCGAGATTAAGACCTTTTAACGTGGCATCAAGTTCTGCCAAATTTATATGTTGGGCATCATTTTTCGGACGAAGCCAGCATGCATCTTCCACAACAACACCTAGTTGCTCCAACACGACACCTGTAGCCAACGAACTTGCGTCAACCCATGCATTTAGTTCGTTTCCAGACACTTGCCACTCACCCCGGGCAGGGTCATTCCTATGCACTCTGGACAACATTTCAGCCATCATTTGTTGGAGAGAATCATCATCCGCAACATCGTCCCATCCTTTTGTTACTGTAGTCACTCGTCTTTTCACCACTCCTGTTGCCGATCGGAGCCATCCACAGACAGGTAGATGTCCTACCAATTTACCACAGATAGAAAACACAGTACGTCTTGTTAATACATTGGGTAACTTTGGAAGTGGGCTCCCTCGTTTCCATCGCAACGTATTGCCCTCCTCCCAGACCTCGAGGCCTAGCACGGGCACTCCATCCTTTAGGCGCTTAGGGTCTTTGCTTATTAACCCAAACGCTTTCAGTTTTATTCGAACTGCATCCGCAGACATTATGTCCTCATTAACATAGATGTCATCTATGTAGGCTGAAGCAGCTTTTGCTGTGGTCTCATCCTGCATCAAAACAGTTTTAATAATGGTTGTCATAATCAAGGGTGCTACGTTTAGGCCAAAACCCAAACGTGTCAAACAATATAGTTTTCCCTTGAGTAGTACTGTCTGAAACGGCCATAATGACTCATGGACACGTATCTGCAGGTAGGCCCTCTTTAGATCCAGAAGTGCTACATTGCTCCCTTTTTGACGCCACTCTCTCAGTTTAGCAGCGCACACATCTGCGTTTCCGGTAAACGCATCAACATGCCGATTCAACTCTCGGTAATCCATTACGGGACGAATTTTTTCTTTGGTAGGTTGTTCAACAGCCATGAGCGGAATTAATCCCTTGGGTGGTCCCAGACGTTCCTGTGGGTATGGTATTAACCAACCGTTGTCAATCCACATCTGAAGTTCTTCTTCATATGCGGCCCTATTCTTGGTAGAAACTGCATACTCTGGAATCGTGTTGCACAGCCGATCTGGTTCCTGGCCCATGGCCCATTTCCACTTTGCAGTCCACACCCTTTCGTTGTCATCAAATGTAGCACAGAAGTCCTTTTCTTCAATCGACATGGCTGCACAGACGTCTTTCCCTTCTCCAAGCCTGCTACCTCTAGCTGCTGTGATTGTAACGCCTCCTAGTGCTTGTATTGCATCAATTCCAAGCAACATGTCGTAGCCAAGGGGTTTCTCCTGCATCACCAGAACGTCAACTTTAGCTGTGTCACCCTTCTCAGTGCAGATTGTGACTGTCCCTTCACCACAACATACCCGTGATAAGCCATTGATGGTCATAACACCAACTGGGTTCCTCCGCCACACCGGACAGCAATGGGCACTAACTATAGACCGGGAACACCCCGTGTCTATAAGTGCTGAACACTGCACATCATCAAGTTTAACGCTAATGACAGGCAATCCTGTGTTTATTGGTTGGCAGGGGGCAAGGGTAGCGATAGTACCTTGCCCCCAACTTCGTTTCCCGAACAGTTGCGAGATATGTGCCCAAACTTATTGCAGCGATAGCATTGCACTGGTCTCTTTGATTGTGGATATACACCTCTCCTATCACTCCGGCACTCTTTAGCAAAATGATTGGCCTCCCCACATTTATAGCACACTGGGGTGGCATGCTTATTACTATCTGGAAGAGAGTCCACATTGCCTCCATGTCGAAAACGAGCTGCTGCTGCAATTGGTTCCTGTTCCTTACAGATGTTTCGAGCTCGGGCCAATAACTCATCAGTTGACAATTCATCGATTCTTGATGATGCCCGCAACAGTTTACTGACCTCCTCGGGTAGGCCTACCAAAAAAGCACAGCTTAATATTTTATCGTTGACCCCACCAAACGGTACAGATAATTTTCGCAGGTCGGCTAGGTACACGTCGACTGTTTCCTTGAGTTGAAGTGTCCGGCTCGTGAACTGTTGCCACGCAACAAATGGATCTGTACCAAACGCTGTATACAGGCTCTGCTTGATTTCATCCCAGTCTGGTTCATCCCCGAGTTGTTGGTAGACTGCATAGGCCCCTCCGGTTAGCCTCAAAGGGATAACTGTGGCTGGTTCTTTAATTTTGCACAGTTTACAGATTTTCTCTGCCTTTTCAATCCATTCAACGACAGCCGGTCCAGTGGTAGATCCGTCGAACTCGGGTATTAAGCGAATGTCGAATCTGTCCATTGTTAGTAACCGCACACCAAGCGCCGAAATAGCTTGAAACCAACACAAAGTCAAGTATCTGCAGAATGTCTTCTTGGTTCCTCCTCTTCTCTTTTCTCTCTCCTAACAATCGAACACAGCATATAATAACAAAACTCTAAAGCACGTCTGACAGCACTGACTTCTGCCAACAGTCTGCCCCTCCTCTTAACAACACAGGCTTTTTATATCGCAAAATCGTTCACCTCTATTTGCCTATTCTTCTAACTCACGTGATCACTACTCTATAAATAAGAGTCTTGACCATTTCTTTTCTTTCTTTTTATTTATTTTTGGTGACCGACCCGCACGTGGTCTATCCAGGTAAGTCACGCATTTCTCCACAGTGCAGTTCCTTTTTCTAATTTGAGTTGTTTACGTGAAATATTCAGTTTTGCAAGTTTTGTGTGAATTTTCGGACTACAGTTTTCATCTTGGATGTTAATCCAAATAATAATGAAAAGTTCAGTCTTCCAAAATAAACCGGATTTTTATATCTTCATATATTTTGTAATTTTGTAATTTTAATAAAATGGACATACAAGAAAGACGTTTACTATAAATTGAAAATAAAATATAAAAGAGAAATTTACCAATGAAAGGTTAACATTTACGGATATGGTCCCGACGTCCCGCCTCGTTCTGAGTTCGGGGAGAAGCCGTCTGCCGTAAGCGGAGGCGAGGCAGAAAATTACCCCTTCAATAAAGTGCCGAGTTGTTAACTTTAAAAAAAAAAAAAACCGTTCCAATAATTGGAATATTTTTGATTTTAAACAGTTCAAAGAATTAGAATTTAAAAAAATAAACACTTCAAATAATTAGAATATAAAAATAAACAGTTCAAATAATTAGAATTTTACAAAATAAACAGTTCAAATTTAGAATAAAAAAATAAACAGTTCAAATAATTAGAATTTTTGATAATTCAACAGTTCAAATAATTAGAATAAAAAAATAAACAGTTCAAATAATTAGAATTTTTGATAATTCAACAGTTCAAATAATTAGAATAAAAAAATAAACAGTTCAAATAATTAGAATTTTTGATAATTAAACAGTTCAAATAATTGGAATCTTACAAAATAAACAGTTCAAATAAATGCTTGTTAAATCCATGCTAAAGGGGTTTTAGGGTTAGGGTAATTTTCTGGCCCAACACCACTTAAGTCAGACGGCTTCTCTCCGAACTCAGAATGAGGCGGGATGTTGGGACCATATCCGTAAATGTTAACCCAAAGAAATCGCGACAAGCCTGAAGCATTAATAAATATAATTTAAACTTGGTGTGAAAACAATTCGGCACATTATATTAGTGAACGGACATTTTTACACGAGGAACGAAATAATGATTACACCGTGTTGAGATAAACTAAAATCATTAGTCTTTTGGAGTTGATTTTCTTTGTAAATAATTTCACATTTAAAACCTGTTTTTCATCTTTTAATTTTGATTCTAGTATGTTTTCATATATTGTATCGATTTATCCAAAAATACTTACAAACAAAACAACTTTTCCGTTTTGAACACACACACACAAAAAAAAAAAAAAAAAAAAAAAAAAAAAAAAAAAAAAACGAATTCATCCCAAAGTTTTCTGCGGTTTAAAAAAAAAAATAATTTTTTTTTGAAATATTTTATCCGTATTGAATTCCTGGAGAGAAAGGTAAGTCGGTATCTTTTCTTTTTTTTTTTTTTAACATTAAAGATATATTTATAACTTTTAATATAATCTTATAAACGAGATTTTTTTTTTGCAATCCAATAAAATATAATGATTATGCTTTATAACAAAATAATATAATAAAAAATAAAATTAAAAAGTATGAATCTCCGATTAAAAAAAAATGTTCTAAAAATATATTATTCAATCTGACATTTAGATTTCGGTACTTATCGAACTGGAATAATAACGTTATTATTTAGAAATCCGGGTTTGTTTTACTGTACACATAGATTCGAAAAAGTTGTCACAAAACAAATATAGAACAAATAAATGTTATCAAAGGCAAGATAAGTTACTTTTCTACCCAACTGGATATGTTTTTAGTGTTTATATTTAATGTAACATGTTTATTCAGCTCGAAAAGCATAGTGTTTACCGATGTATTGTAAAATTCAAAATGGCGGCCGACTCTCCCTCGGAGAGGGTAAGTTTGGGAAAAGGAGTTATAAATAAAAAAAAAGTCAAAATACTGTTAAAACCCCGTCGAATATATGTCGGCCTATGTACAGTAATATATGTTGAGGGAGTTTCTAACAGTATTTTGTCTGTTTTTTATTTATAACTCTTTTTCCCAAACTTACCGCCTCAAAGAGAGAGTCAGCTGCCATTTTACATTTTCCAATACATCGGTAAACAATAATAACGTTATTATTTAAAAAGCCATTCTTAACATGGGGAGGGTGTTTTGTACCTATTCTGTACTTCAACCTTACACTTGACTAAAAAACATATCATAAAACTTTAATTAAACATGGAAATACGATTTAAAAAATAGCGCGGATCAGTAAGTTCATTAGCATCTAAGGATTTTAGAGTGGTTGTTACTTTCCTATATAAATTTTACATAAAATGAGCACCCACTTGGTGACATTTTAGCACTCAATGACTCCTGTGATCGTTCGCAGTTTCCAATTTTTGTGGCAGAGGGAGAAGAGGGGAGGGTCTCATATCAGTTTTTGCTTTCTTACGTTGTTTTGGATGGGGGTAAGATCCAATGCCTTCTTAATTATTATGTACTTTCTTTTTAATAAACAAAAGATACCGTAAAACTACTGTTTTATATCCGCCATTTCTCTACTTTTAACATAAGACTCAGTAATAATTTTCAAAGTAAGTTTTAACAGAGAAAATGTCCCTTGTATTTAATAAATTGTTAGGTGAAAGTACAGATTAGTTGGTGAGGACCTCATTTCTCATGTTAAGATTAGCTTTCTAAATTATAACATTATTATTAATGAGTGGGGGTGTTTCTTTTTTTAAATAACGAAAATAGAACATGCCCTTTCTCCAAATTCAAAATTGAAATTTAAAAAAATATAACCCACTCTATTTTTTTCATATAAAGCAAAAAATGGTACTCATGCAGAGAGTGATCCGTGCTAAAATAATAACGTTATTATTTAAAAAGCTATTCTTAACATGGGGAGGGGAGGTTGTTTTGTACCTATTCTGTACAATTTCATCTTACAATTGAATAAAAAAGAACATGTAATAAAACTTTAATTAAACGTGGAAATCCGATTTAAAAAAATAGCGCAGATCACTCTCTGCATTAGCACCCAAAAAATTAATATAAAACAACAATAAATAGGATGGCACTTTTTTAAAACATCAAATATGAATTTGAATATTAAAATTTAAGAAAGCCAACAACGATATTTATACTGTATCTTTTGTTTATTAAATTGTTAGATAAAGGTACAGAATAGTTAACAACACAAACTCTTATCCCTCTCTAAAAAAAACGTAAGAAAGCGTAAACATATATAACCCCTACCCCACCAATTGCAGCAAAAATTTAAAACTACAACCAGTTACATGTCTGGTTGGCCGCTACCTGGGCATGAAGTAGGTGTTAATTTATACAGGGAAGTGATGCCCCACTCTAAAATATAAATATCTTTATAATTTCTTTCAGTGCTGATATTTTAAGGTCTGTTGAAATGTAATTGCCTAAAAAAGTAGATTTTGATTTTTCGTTGTTTATATAAATAATAATAATAATAATAATAAGTTGTTTATATAAATAATAAGTTGTTTATATGAATAATAATAAGTTGTTTATATAAATAATAATCAGTTGTTTATATAAATTATGATAAGTTGTTTATATAAATAATAATAAGTTGTTTATATAAATAAAAATAATAAGTTGTTTATATAAATAATGATCAGTTTTTTATATAAATAATAATAAGTTGTTTATATAAATAATAATAAGTTGTTTATATGAATAAGAATAATAAGTTGTTTATATAAGTAATAATAATAAGTTGTTTATATAAGTAATAATAAGTTGTTTATATAAATAATAATGATAAGTTGTTTATATAAATAATGATGATAAGTTGTTTATATAAATAATAATGATAAGTTGTTTATATAAATAATGATAAGTTGTTTATATAAATAATAATAAGTTGTTTATATAAATAATAATAAGTTGTTTATATAAATAATAAGTTGTTTATATAAATAATGATAATAAGTTGTTTATATCATTAATAATAAATTGTTTATATAAATAATAATAATAAGTTGTTTATATACATAATGATAAATTGTTTATATAAGTAATAAGTTGTTTATATAAATAATAATAATAAGTTGTTTATATAAATAATAAGTTGTTTATAAAAATAAAAATTATAATAAGTTCTTTATATAAGTAATAATAATAAGTTGTTAATATAAAAAAATAATGATAAGTTGTTTATATAAATAATAATAATAAGTTGTTTATATAATTATTAGTAATAAGTTGTTTATATAAATAATGATAAGATGATTATATACATAAAAAGATGATTATATAAATAAAAAGTTTATATAAATAATAATAAGTTGTTTATATAAATAATAATAAGTTGTTTATATGAATAATAATAAGTTGTTTTTATAAGTAATAATAAGTTGTTTATATAAATAAGAATAATAAGTTTTTTATATAAATAATAATAAGTTGTTTATATAAATAATGATAAGTTGTTTATATAAGTAATAAGTTGTTTATATAAATAATAATAATAATAATAAGTTGTTTATATAAATAATAATAAGTTGTTTATATAAATAATAATAAGTTGTTTATATACATAATAATAAGTTGTTTATATAAATAATAATAACTTGTTTATATCAGTAATAATAAGTTGTTTATATAAATAATAATAATAAGTTGTTTATATAAGTAATAATAATAAGTTGTTAATATAAATAATAATGATGAGTTGTTTACATAAATAATAAGTTGTTTCTATAAATAATAAGTTGTTTATATAAGTAACATTAATAAGTTGTTTATATAAATAATAATAAGTTGTTTATATAAATAATACCAATAAGTTGTTTATATAAATAATAATAATAAGTTGTTTATATAAATAATAATAATAATAAGTGATTTATATAAATAATAATAAGTTGTTTATATAAATAATGAGTTGTTTATATAAATAATAAGTTGTTTATATAAATGATAATAATAACTTGTGTATAAATATAATAATAATAAGTTGTTTATATAAATAATAAAAAGTTGTTTATATAAATAATAATAAAAAGTTGTTTATATAAGTAATAATAAGTTGTTTATATAAATAATAATAATAAGTTGTTTTTATAAATAACAATAATAAGTTGTTTATATAAATAATGATAATAAAAAGTTGGTTAAGTAAATAATGATAATAATAAGTTATTTATATAAATAATAATAAGTTGTTTTTATAAATAATAATAATAATAATAAGTTGTTTATATAAATAATTATAAGATGATTATATAAATAATAAGTTTATATAAATAATAATAAGTTGATGATATAAATAATAATAAGTTGTTTATATAAATAATAATAAGTTGTTTTTATAAGTAATAATAAGTTGTTTATATAAATAATAATAATAATAAGTTGTTCATATGAATAATAATAAGTTGTTTATATAAATAATAATAAGTTGTTTATATGAATAATAAGTTGTTTATATCAATAATAATAAGTTGTTTATATAAATAATAATAATAAGTTGTTTATATATGTAATAATAAATTGTTTATATAAATAAAAATAATGGTTTATATAAGTAATAATAAGTTGTTTATATAAATAATGATAAGTTGTTTATATAAATAATAAGTTGTTTATATAAATAATAATAAATTTTTATATAAATAATAGTAATAAATTGTTTTTAAAAATAATAATAATAATAAGTTGTTTATATAAATAATAAGTTGTGTATATAGATAATAATAAGTTGTTTATAGAAGTAATGATAAGTTGTTTATATAAATAATGATAAGTTTTTATAGAAAAAATTATAAGTTGTTTATATAAATAATGATAATGAATTTCTTATATAAATAATTATAAGTTGTTTATATAAATAATAATAATAAGTTGTTTATATAAATAATAATAAGTTGTTTATATAAATAATAATGATAAGTTGTTTATATAAATAATAATAAATTGTTTATATAAATAATAATAAATTGTTTATATAAATAATAATAAATTGCTTATATAAATAATAATAAATTGTTTATATAAATAATAATAATAAGTTTATATAAATAATGATAATAAAAAGTTGTTTATGTAAATAATGATAATAAAAAGTTGTTTATATAAATAATAATAAGTTGTTTATATAAATAATAATAATAATAATAAGTTGTTTATATAAATACTGATAAGATGATTATATAAATAATAAGTTGATATAAATAATAAGTTGTTTATATAAATAATAAGTTGTTTATATGAATAATAATAAGTTGTTTTTATAAGTAATAATAAGTGGTTTGTATTAATAATAAGAATCAATTGTTTATATAAACAATGATAAGTTTTTTATATAAATAGTCATAATAAGTTGTTCATATAAATAATAATAATAAGTTGTTTATATAAATAATAAAAATAAGTTGTTTATGTAAATAATAATAAGTTTTTGTATAAATAATAGGTTGTTTATATAAATAATAATAAGTTGTTTATATAAATAATAATAAGTTGTTTATATAAATAATAATAAGTTGTTTATATAAATAATAATAAGTTGTTTATATTAATAATAATTACAAGTTGTTTACATAAATAATAATAAGTTGTTTATATAAATAATAATTATAAGTTGTTTATATAAATAGTAATAAGTTGTTTAAATAAATAATAATAATAAATTGTTTTATATAAATAATAATAATAAGTTATTTATATAAATGATAATAAATTGTTTGTATAAATAATAATAATAAGTTGTTTATAAAAATAATGATAAGCTGTTTACATGAATAATAATAATAAGTTGTTTGTATAAATAATAATAAGTTGTTTATATAAATAATAATAAGTTGTTTATATAAATAATAATAATAAGTTGTTTATATAAATAATCATAATTAGTTTTTAATATAAGTAATAATAATAAGTTGTTTATATAAATAATAATGATAAGTTATTCATATAAATAATAATAAGTCGTTTCTATAAATGATAATAAGTTGTGTATATAAGTAACATTTATAAGTTGTGTATATAAATAATGATAAGTTGTTTATATATGTAACATTAATAATTTGTTTATATAAATAATGATAAGTTGTTTATATAAATAATAATAAATTGTTTATATAATAATAATTTGTTTATATAAATAATTATAAGTTGTTTATATAAATAATAATCAGTTGTTTATGTGAATAATAATAATAAGTTTTTTATATAAATAATGATAAGTTGTTTATATAAATAATGATAAGTTGTTTATATAAATAATAATAAGTTATTTATATAAGTAATAATAAGTTGTTTATATAAATAATTATAAGTTGTTTATATAAATAATAATAAAAAGTTGTTTATATCAATAATAATAAATTCTTTATATAAATGATAATAATAAGTTGTTCATATAAATAATGATAATGTTTTTATATAAATAATTATAAATTGATTATATAAGTAATAAGTTCTTTATATAAATAATAATAATAAGTTTTTTATATAAATAATAAGTTGTTTATATAAATAATAATAAGTTGTTTATATGAATAATAATAAGTTTTTTATATGAATAATATTAATTTTTTTATATAAATAATAATAAGTTGTTTATATAAATAATAATACGTTGTTTATATGAATAATAAGGTCTTTATATAAATAATAATAAGTTGTTAAAATAAATAATAATAATAAGTTGTTTATATAAGTAATAATTAATTGTTTATATAAATAAAAATAATAACATGTCTATATAAATAATGATAATTTTTTCATATAAATAATAATAAATGTTTTATATAAGTAATAATATGTTTTTTATATAAATAATAATAAATTGTTTATATAAATAATAATAAGTTGTTTATATAAATAATAATAATAATAAGTTGTTTATACAAGTAATGATAAGAAATTGTTTATATAAATAATGATAAGTTGTTTTTATAAATAATAATAGTAAGTTGTTTATAGAAATAATAATAGTAAATTGTTTAAAGAAATAATAATAAGTTGTTTATATAAATAATGGTAAGTTGTTTGTATAAATAATAATAATAAGTTGTTTATATAAGTAAAAATAAGTTGTTCATATAAATAATAATAAGTTGTTTATATAAGTAATAATAAGTTGTTTATATAAATAATAATGATAAGTTATTTATATAAATAATAATAATCAGTTATTTATATAAATAATAAGTTGTTTATATAAATAATAATAATAAGTTGTTTATATAAATAATAATAAGTTGTTTATATAAATAATAATAAGTTGTGTATATAAATAATAATAAGTTGTTTTTATAAATAATAATAATAAGTTGTTTTTATAAATAATAATAAGTTGTTTATATAAATAATAATAATAAGTTGTTCATATAAATAATAATGATAAGTTGTTTATATAAATAATAAGTTGTTTATATAAATAATAATTAGTTGTTTCTATTAATAATAATAATAATAAGTTGTTTATATAAGTAACATTAATAAGTTGTTTATATAAATAATGATAATTTTTTATATAAATAATGATAAGTTGTTTATATGAATGATAATAATAAGTTGTTTATATAAATAATAATAAGTTGTTTACATGAATAATAATTTGTTTATATGAATAATAATAAGTTGTTTATATAAATAATAATAAGCTGTTTATATAAATAATAATAATAACTTATGTATATAAATAATAATAAGTTGTTTATATAAATAATAAGTTTTTATATAAATGGTAATAAATTGTTTATATAAATAATAATAATATTTCTTTACATAAATAATGATAATAAGTTGTTTATATAAATAATAATAATAAGTTGTTTTTATAAATAATAATAATAATAAGTTGTTTATATAAATAATGATAAGATGATTATATAAATAATAAGATGATTATATAAATAATAAGTTTATATAAATAATAATAAGTTGTTTATATAAATAATAATAATAAGTTGTTTATATAAATAATAATAATTTGTTTATATAAATAATAAGTTCTTTATATAAATAATAATAAGTTGTTTATATAAATAATAATAATAAGTTGTTTATATAAGTAATAATAAATTGTTTATATAAATAATAATAATAAGTTGTTTATATAAATAATGATAAGTTGTTTATATAAATAATAATACATTGTTTATATAAGTAATAAGTTGTTTATATAAATAATGATAATAAGTTGTTTATATAAATAATAATAAGTTGTTTATATAAATAATAATAAATTGTTTATATAAATAATTATAAATTGTTTATATAAATAATAATAATAAGTTATGTATATAAATAATAATAATAAGAAGAAGAACTTGTTTATATAAATAATAATAATATGTTTATATAAATAATAATAAGTTGTTTATATAAGTAATGAGAAGTTGTTTATATAAATAATAAGTTGTTTATATAAATAATAAGTTGTTTATATAAATAATAATATTAAGTTGTTTATATAAATAATAATAAGGTGTTTATATAAATAATAATAAGTTGTTTATATAAATAATAACAAGTTGTTTATATAAATAAAAATAACAAGTTGGTTATATAAATAATAATAAATTGTTTATATAAGTAATAATAATAAGTTTCTATGTTTAGTTAGAAAAACTTACCAAAATACTTTGTTTTTATTTCTAGTTTTTGTATAACAGTAACATATTTTGTGTGCGTGAGAGAGGGTGCAATTTTAGTGAACAATGTTTCTTTGGCATATTTTTTTAGAGGGACGTACCGACCATCCCTTTTTAATTGCTAAAATTCTAAACTATGGTACAACAGCATGTATACAATTAGTTTTGGTACAGTTGCATAAGAACGGAGAATTTCAGTTTCGGACAAAAGAAAATGTGTTCAACGGTGAATAGCAAAAATCAGTTCACTGTGTATTTAAAACATTTGAAAATCTAGGTCCCCACATTCTGTACCGACCCCCAAGTTCAAAGAGTCTCAAGCTTGGATTTAGGAGGAGTGCTACGAATTTGTACTCCTTCTCACTGCTCCCCTCCTCCCTCGATCTGAACCTGCTGACCTACTTTGTTTGATTATATGTTGAGAACAGCAACATTACCTCCCAGAACATCAAAGCAAGCCTGATCGCCACTATCTTCCATGTATTCGCTGAGCTCCCAGCGGCGCTTGTGGAAAAGGCACACTCCCAAGATCTGTATCGAGTCGGTGATTGAGACTGAAGGTTGCTACATTGAATAAATGTCAGCTCTATTACATAATTAATTTAACTAAATTGATTTTTTTTGATAAAAGTTTGAAAATAAAGATGTAATATTGTTTTCTTTAAGGCAATAATTTTATCGTTTCCATCCTGTAACATGATTGGGGTCACTTTTTTTATTTTTTACACGGACGTCACCACTTATCAAGACCCGGAAGCCACTCAGGGATAAAGGTTATTGCAAGTACAGTACGTTAGTGTGGAGATTTGATGAAGTGTTTACTTAAGGGGGCGGTTCATTAGGAATTTGTTAACGTTGGACTTGAACACATCCAAGTTGTAGTCAGGTGGGAAGCAGGCAGACGGAACAGAGTTCCACAGGCGTGCAGTTCTAAGAAAGAAGCTTTGTTCATGGAATCCATGTTTTGATTTAAGCACAGATAAAGAGTGGGGGAAATTTTTCAGCTAGACGGGTGTTTTTCGTGAAAAGATTGGCGAGGGGGGGACCAGAGATTGGAGTTCAGACGGGCACTTGCCATGGAAATAACGATTGTTCTATGTTTTACTTCATCAGGTAGCCTATCTATTTAAATGTCAATAGTTACATTATAACCTAAAAAGTATATATATATATATATATATATATATAAAATATATAATAGAACGGTATTATTTTGTGTAGGAATTGAGTCATGTTTGACAAAAGTTCATTTTAATTGTTTAACTTTTGTTTGCAATAAACTCATTTTACAATGTCGTCCGTCATTGTCTTCCTCTCTCTCTCTCTCTCTCTCTCACTCTCTCTAAATATCTATACACAAAAGAATTACATATTCCATTTTCCCTTCTCAGTACAAAGCTTAAGAGGTATTTTAGTGTTCAACTAAAAATTGCAAGTTCTGAGGTGTTTCAAAATTAACTCTTTTTGTTATCAGTAGTAAGCTAAATTTTGAAAGAATTATAGATTCCTTTTTCTGGAAAATATGTAAAGTTTTTATGCAGTATTAAAAAATGGAAAACGATGGAAAAATTATTTGGGGGGGATTTAAAGTATTTGGTATAAAATGAAAGACTTCTTTGCAAGTTTCAAAAATGTTTAAAACCGATGGACATTTTTAAATTAGGGTTAATAAATTTGCAAGTTTTTAAAATGTTTAAAATTGATACACGCTTTTAGATTGGGTTAATAGATGAACAGTTAATTGACGTTAAACAATAAACAAATTGTAAGCATGGTCAGATATGCAGGAATATGCAAACGGCAAATTATTACTCTCACAAAAATATACAAATTTAACATTTGTACTAAACTTGTTAAAAAAGTTTTGATTATTAAAAAAAAATAACTATTAAAAAGTCCTTAAAATTGGTGCGACAAATTTAATTCCAACATATTTCATCATTTCCTTAAGACCTTATATGTGAACCACATACAATTCATAATGACATAACCTCGATTTAATGAGTGAAAAAAGCGTTTTGTAAAAGAGCAAAGAGGATAATTGTTGTGGAGACGCTCACTAATTAACATAGGTGGGTGAGTGAGATATATAAAGTGTTGATCACCAATACCGGGGGAGTTTGGCAATGACCGTCAAATAGGCAAAACGCTTATGCTGCCTCCAGTAAGACATGCAACACGCCACCTGCCGGAATATCTCTAACTGAAGTATATCTGAAGACATGTTAATATGTATATAACTTTTCTTCCTAATATATTATTGTATACCTTTACTTTCGTGTTCTTGTTAATTATTTGTGCAGACAACAATAATAAATGACAATATGAGTCCTCAGTGTTTGTTGAATATTGATGAAGCCGTCTTGCAATATGGCAGCAACACATAGAACACCTGTATCTACCATGAACAACTTGTGTTACACTTCTAATTGAATAATTTCATAGTTTGAAAGACCTAAATTACAGACAACATAGTGGAAGCTCCAAACAGTTAGGTAACTTTGTCTCATCCAATACATGCTGCATAGTGTATTATTATTTCGTGATTTGGAAGTAATCTTTATACAACGTATTAGCAAATGTTTATGGGACCAAAATGTCCGAGATGTTTAAACTGTTCCTGTCAGATTAAGGCTGATGGATCAGACAGAATAACTCCATAAAATCCTAATCATCTGGTGTCTGTCCATCTTTCCAGACCCATTTTCAGGGCATGTTGATTTAGTTGTGAGTGGTTACACACTCTTTAAACTTAAGTTATCCATAATATTTTTTCTCTGAACAACTCGTATTTCTACTGATAATATTTTGATGTTATACCACCGCAGCCAGCATTTATTAAATTACATTCAGAATTGTTTGCAGCAGATCAAAACTATCTCTATACATTGATCGTGTACATGCTTTATAAACATTAGTTGGAACATTAACAATACTGATGTGCTTAATTGGCAGAAATTTAATCCTTCGTCTGAAAAGGGGTCATTAGAAAAGTTGAATAATATAAATCTTTAAGAACTCAGATACACATACTGGTTTAGAGAAGTGTTAACTTTGGGTTGACTGTCAACTCTATGTAAACTACCAACAACTGGTGAGTCGACTAACAAGAGTAGTTGGTCTTCTTAATCTAAATAGTATTTATTACAGGTTATCTCACCTCAACTTGTTGATCATCTTGCTGTTCCGTTACCTCATTATAATATTAGTTGGAACATTAAGAGTAGTTGGTCTTCTTAACCTAAATATTATTCATTCAACTTGTTGATCTAGTCTTCATCATCTCGCTGTTCTAATAGCTTCTTTTCCAAATCTGTGTTTTTCTTACCTATTACCTTGGTCTTTTCAAGACAAAGGTTGACTGCCGTTACGTGGATCATCTTTAGTTATTTTATAATTAAAGCAAGTGAGTTTATACTGTGTCTGCAGCAACTTACACATAAACAAGCTAACTTATTATGAAATAGATTAATTTCATTGAAGTGGATTTCAAAAAAACGCAATGATTAAAGGAAAAAATTGTTACAATCCACAAAAAACGCAATAATCTCTTGATGGAAAGGAATACATTGTCACAATCAACTCGCGAAACGACTCTACTGGCAAGTAATTATTATACCCAGATCAATGAACGGATACATTTCCTCAAACAAACCTTAGATAGACTAACAGGATTGCTACATTGTTAAATATATAAGATAAAAAGTATGAGAAAATGAAAATTAAAATCACTTTTTCACTAGATTATATCTTGGATCGATTGAATTTCTGTCAAGGTATAAAATACTTGCTTATTTTTAAAATGTGTTTTATAACTTTTAAATGAAATTGATCAGGAAGTTGTCCGTTAAATCTAATAATATTGACAACAATCAAGAAAATAGAACCAGTTGTAAGTTAAATCTAATAATATTGACAACAATAAAAAAAATAGAACGAGTTGTAAGTTAAATCTAATAATATTGACGACAATCAAGAAAATAGAACCAGTTGTGAGTTAAATCTAATAATATTGACAACAATAAAGAAAATAGAACCAGTTGTGAGTTAATTCTAATAATATTGACAACAACAAAGAAAATAGAACCAGTTGTGAGTGAAATCTAATAATATTGACAACAATAAAGAAAATAGAACCAGTTGTGAGTTAAATCTAATAATATTGACAGCAATAAAGAAAATAGAACTAGTTGTGAGTTAAATCTAATAATATTGACAACAATAAAGAACATAGAACCAGTTGTGAGTTAAATCTAATAATATTGACAACAATAAAGAAAATAGAACCAGTTGTGAGTTAAATCTAATAATATTGACAACAACAAAGAAAATAGAACCAGTTGTGAGTTAAATCTAATAATATTGACAACAATAAAGAAAATAGAACCAGTTGTGAGTTAAATCTAATAATATTGACAGCAATAAAGAAAATAGAACCAGTTGTAAGTTAAATCTAATAATATTGACAACAATAAAGAAAATAGAACCAGTTGTGAGTTAAATCTAATAATATTGACAGCAACAAAGAAAATAGAACCAGTTGTGAGTTAAATCTAATAATATTGACAGCAATAAAGAAAATAGAACCAGTTGTGAGTTAAATCTAATAATATTGACAACAATAAAGAAAATAGAACCAGTTGTGAGTTAAATCTAATAATATTGACAGCAATAAAGAAAATAGAACCAGTTGTGAGTTAAATCTAATAATATTGACAGCAATAAAGAAAATAGAACCAGTTGTAAGTTAAATCTAATAATATTGACAACAATCAAGAAAATGGAACCAGTTGTGAGTTAAATCTAATAATATTGACAACAACAAAGAAAATAGAACCAGTTGTGAGTTAAATCTAATAATATTGACAACAATAAAGAAAATAGAACCAGTTGTGAGTTAAATCTAATAATATTGACAACAATAAAGAAAATAGAACCAGTTGTAAGTTAAATCTAATAATATTGACAACAATAAAGAAAATAGAACCAGTTGTGAGTTAAATCTAATAATATTGACAACAACAAAGAAAATAGAACCAGTTGTGAGTTAAATCTAATAATATTGACAACAATAAAGAAAATAGAACCAGTTGTGAGTTAAATCTAATAATATTGACAGCAATAAAGAAAATAGAACCAGTTGTAAGTTAAATCTAATAATATTGACAACAATAAAGAAAATAGAACCAGTTGTGAGTTAAATCTAATAATATTGACAGCAACAAAGAAAATAGAACCAGTTGTGAGTTAAATCTAATAATATTGACAGCAATAAAGAAAATAGAACCAGTTGTAAGTTAAATCTAATAATATTGACAACAATAAAGAAAATAGAACCAGTTGTGAGTTAAATCTAATAATATTGACAACAATAAAGAAAATAGAACCAGTTGTGAGTTAAATCTAATAATATTGACAACAATAAAGAAAATAGAACCAGTTGTGAGTTAAATCTAATAATATTGACAGCAATAAAGAAAATAGAACCAGTTGTAAGTTAAATCTAATAATATTGACAACAATAAAGAAAATAGAACCAGTTGTGAGTTAAATCTAATTATATTGGCAGCAATAAATAAAATAGAACCAGTTGTGAGTTAAATCTAATAATATTGACAACAATAAAGAAAATAGAACCAGTTGTAAGGTAAATCTAATAATATTGACAGCAACAAAGAAAATAGAACCAGTTGTAAGTTAAATCTAATAATATTGACAACAATAAAGAAAATAGAACCAGTTGTGAGTTAAATCTAATAATATTGACAGCAATAAAGAAAATAGAACCAGTTGTAAGTTAAATCTAATAATATTGACAACAATAAAGAAAATAGAACCAGTTGTGAGTTAAATCTAATAATATTGACAACAATAAAGAAAATAGAACCAGTTGTGAGTTAAATCTAATAATATTGACAAAAATAAAGAAAATAGTACCAGTTGTGAGTTAAATCTAATAATATTGACAACAATAAAGAAAATAGAACCAGTTGTAAGTTAAATCTAATAATATTGACAACAATCAAGAAAATAGAACCAGTTGTGAGTTAAATCTAATAATATTGACAACAATCAAGAAAATAGAACCAGTTGTGAGTTAAATCTTATAATATTGACAACAATCAAGAAAATAGAACCAGTTGTGAGTTAAATCTAATAATATTGTCAACAATCATGAAAATAGAACCAGTTGTGAGTTAAATCTAATAATATTGACAACAATAAAGAAAATAGAACCAGTTGTGAGTTAAATCTAATAATATTGACAACAATAAAGAAAATAGAACCAGTTGTAAGTTAAATCTAATAATATTGACAACAATAAAGAAAATAGAACCAGTTGTGAGTTAAATCTAATAATATTGACAACAATAAAGAAAATAGAACCAGTTGTGAGTTAAATCTAATAATATTGACAACAATAAAGAAAATAGAACCAGTTGTGAGTTAAATCTAATAATATTGACAACAATAAAGAAAATAGAACCAGTTGTGAGTTAAATCTAATAATATTGACAACAATAAAGAAAATAGAACCAGTTGTGAGTTAAATCTAATAATATTGACAACAATAAAGAAAATAGAACCAGTTGTGAGTTAAATCTAATAATATTGACAACAATCAAGAAAATAGAACCAGTTGTGAGTTAAATCTAATAATATTGACAGCAATAAAGAAAATAGAGCCAGTTGTGAGTTAAATCTAATAATATTGACAACAATAAAGAAAATTGAACCAGTTGTGAGTTAAATCTAATAATATTGACAACAATCATGAAAATAGAACCAGTTGTGAGTTAAATCTAATAATATTGACAACAATAAAGAAAATAGAACCAGTTGTGAGTTAAATCTAATAATATTGACAACAATAAAGAAAATAGAACCAGTTGTGAGTTAAATCTAATAATATTGACAACAATAAAGAAAATAGAACCAGTTGTGAGTTAAATCTAATAATATTGACAAGAATCATAAAAATAGAACCAGTTGTGAGTTAAATCTAATAATATTGACAACAATCAAGAAAATAGAACCAGTTGTGACTTAAATCTAATATTGACAACAATCAAGAAAATAGAACCAGTTGTGAATGAAATCTAATAAAAATATTTAATTTCTACAGTTTTTTGCAGATGTTCCTGATTGAAACCTTTTATTGTATTTCAATGCAGTATCATTTTAAAACGTTATCCTATAAACAGTAAGGATCTTATTTGAGAGACTACAGCGACATTTTCGGGAGGATTTCTTCTATTGGACATTTATTTAATGAAGTTTGTGAAATAATGACAAAAGCATAAAACAACTTGAATGTAATATCAATTTTTATTAACTATGTGTCTAATGTTCAAATAAATCTAAAAGTAATGACAGTTTAAATTGCAGAAAAGTATGTAGCTTTTGAAACTACGATATTTTCTACATGCTGGAAACTATAGCATGAGGAAATATCAGAAAACATGCTATATATAATTTCAACTACACTTTATCTTACGAAACATCTAAAGAAGAAAAGTAACACCTTATAAATGCTATTTTATTATGAGTAGCTGAAAATTCCCTTTGATTGTAATCAAATTTGCTTCAACATTTATGAATTAGGACTAAAAAGCAAAAACAAATACAATAATGTATATAACTAAATTATGATTTTATTCAAGTATCAATTCTATTAAAATATGCGGATACAGAGTAGTGAAAAGCCACATTTCTGATTATATTTTTCCACTAAATAACATCTCGTGATCTTTGCAGTTGAAAAAACCACATTCTGAAGTGTGTGGATATTTTCTTATCAAATACATCATGAAAACAATTGCACTTAAAAGATATCTTTGTTTGAATATATAAGATATAAATGTTTGACATCTAGTAGGATGCTCTATTCTCAGCTTGAAAAAGCTGATCTGAAAAATAAAATTTGGTGAGACATATGAGACCTATTTAATGAAGTTTATGAAATAATGACAAAAGCATAAAACAACTTGAATGTAATATCAATTTTTGTTAACTATGTGTCTAATGTTCAAATATGTTCTGCATGCTGGAAACTATAGCACGAAGAAATATCAGAAAACATGCTATATATAATTTCAACTACACTTTATCTTACGAAACATCTAAAGAAGAAAAGTAACACCTTATAAATGCTCTATTCTCAGCTTGAAAAAGGCTGATCCGAAAAATAAAATTTGGTGAGACATATGAGAACTAACATTGAAGAAAAGCCACCTTCTTGTCAGGCTTCTAAAATATTAAAGTTAGTCACACATATGAGAACTCACATTTGGAAAATGCTGCATTCTTGTGAAGTGTGTGGACATTCTTGTCCTGGGAAATCATCATTAATGACACATATGAGAACTCACACTGGAGAAAAGCCACATGCATGTGAAGTGTGTGGACATTCTTTTTCTCGAAAAGCAGACTTAGTAAGACACATGAAAACTCACACTGGGGAAAAGCCACATGCTTGTGAAGTGTGTGGATATTCATTTTCTGAAAAATCTAATTTATTGACACATATGAGAACTCACACTGGAGAAAAACCGCATTCTTGTAAAGTGTGTGGTTATTCTTTTTCTCAAAAATCAGACTTAGTAAGGCACATGAGAACTCACACTGGGGAAAGGCCACATGCCTGTGAAGTGTGCGGATATTCATTTTCTGAAAAACCAAATCTAGTGAGACACATGAGAACTCATACTGGAGAAAAACCATATTCTTGTGAAGTGTGTGGATGTTCTTTTTTTCGAAAATCAAAATTAGTGAGACATACGAGAACACACCATAGGGAAAATGATACTAACACATAACAGTTATATGCAGTGATGCTAACGCTTCATAAACTCATATACAGAAAACAGTTTGTTCAAAGTACTGTACTTGCATAGGTGAAAAGTAGGATTGGTTTTGTTAGAGATCAACCAGCAACATAGAGTAACTATTTTCAGTACAGTATCTGAGAAGCTATGAGAACCATACCCTTAAAATGAAATATAAACATCACGGCACTAGAGCAAGCTGAACTCTATAAGTCATCCTACTGGCCAAATATTTTGCACAGGGCTGTCTCACAGATTAAACTTAAACATCAAACAAGTGAGAAAAAGCCGTAGAAATATAGCAATGCCATCCAAAACAGGAATCTTTGATTAGTTAGGCCAAAATCAGTGTGCAAAGTATTTTCTGGGGAAATTCTCACAGGAATACCTAGATAAAGAAGGTTTCTTAAACTGGCTTAAGAGTGGAGCCCTCCACCATGACAAGGAGATGGTTATATTGGCTGCCCCAGATCAGGGATTGCTGGCCAATGTCTTTAAGAACAGGTTCTGCTACACATAAGATAAACGTGTGAGCCATCTGGTATCAATGTGCCAGGTTCTCTTGGGAAACGGCTACTACACAGTGAGACATGATTGTATGTGTATGCATCTCCACTGGACCATCTGTAAAAATAACTAAATATCCAATGTTGCAGCAAATTCTGGGAACATCAACCTGAAAGAACTGTTGGAAATCCCTTCAGCCACTTTGAAAATGCCCCTGTCAAACTTGACATAGTAATATGGAATGAGAGAGAGGAAATGGCAATCTTGGTTGAAGAACGTGTCTTTAAGTCTTTAATGGTGGAGGTCTGAATAGAGCTGAAAGAGAGAAACAGACCAAATATCAAGGTCTCATGTGTTATATGAAGAGAAACTGAAATCAAAGAGATATCAATCATCACATTGATTATATGTGACACAGAGATTATGACGAAGAGTTATCTAGCCAGTATTTCTGATGAATCAAGTGCAAGAGAGATACAGACAATTGTGCTTAAGGGGAAAATGAAGAATGTTGGCAGCTAGTTTAGCTGCCCTATACCCTGATTCTAACCCTAACCCTATACCCTGCCTCTAGCCCCAAAAGAAGGGAAAAATCACATTCTCGTAAAGTGGTTAAAAATAGTATTTATACAAGAGTTTTAACGAAAAATGTCAGGAAAAAATGTACAGGAATAAAAAAATTCAGCTTTCAAAATATTCGTCGATAATAAAACCGATCTTTATATTTACGCTAGCCATTTTGTATATTACCACGTGACTTCCTATCTCTTAAACTGGAGGGGGGATCCACTTGAATCCAACAAAACCAGTAAATTTTTTTTTCTATTATATATACATTATTTTCTATAAAATTAAGTGTAGACTTTATAATTAAAACAAAAAATGTTATTCATACGTAAAAAAACGCTTAGTCATGTCACGTGACGTGATGTCAACATCCACTAATGGCGAACAATTGTAAATAACAACTTTTTTCACAAAACCAACACCGTCTTTCTCTTTTTTCTCTCTCTTTCTCTCTCTCTCTCTCACCCACTTACTCTTCCCTCTCTCTCACCCTATTTCTCTTGACGTCACACCACTGTTAAACTGTGGGGGGGGAAGAGGCAGCTTCAAAACCAACAAAAACAGTGCACACATTCCCAGGCATTATCTCCTATAGATGCACATTTTATCAGAACTCACACTGAAGAAAAGCCACGGATGTTATTGTTTGCATTAATCAAGTTTTGTTATAAATATGTGTATAGTTTATTTCTAAGAATTCGCATTTATTCATGAGGAAGTTAAGCCAGGCAGTATTGCATAACACAAATCTGAAAGGACTCATGATTGCTGAAACTATTCTAAAATTCTATTTTCATTGTCAGGCTAAATATACTACACTATGAAGAAGTAAAGAATTATTTAAAAACGACACTGTCTCTAAAAAATATAAACATTTTACCGATTATTGTGAGAGCAAATAGACTAATCAAAAGGTTAACAAATACTTATACACTATGCCTAGCTCTATTCTTACACACTATATCAATATTTCTATTCTCATCATAAACTTTTGTGGAAATAACAAACACTTCATAATAGGCATATTCTTGCAACTCCTGTAAAATCAAATTTAATTATACATATAATTATACATTCCTTATGAAAGAGATATTCAAAAACTATTCTATAAATATACACTAAGTAACAGATCTATTCAAGCAATTGCGCTTTAAGGGATGATTAAGATCTTACGAAGAATTCTTGGTTGAAATGTATTAGATAGCAAGTGATTGCTTGGCATCCGCTAGGATGCTCTATCTCAGCTAGAACTAAATGATTAGAAAAAAAAGAAGATAAGCAAGCGAGCAAGTAGATATTGAACATATCTCAATGTGAAGAAAACGAGGTTGAATTGAAATGATTTCCAGCATAACAAAATCCGGCAATCTCCAAAAATACCGTTAGGGCTTACAACATGGCCGCCAGAAGAGTCACGTGATCCGGTTGATCCAAAACATGAATCGCCGTATTACGAAACCGGAAAACGCAAATTTAAAGCAAACTTTGACAAACAAGCATAATAATTAAGTACAAAAACAGTTTTTCAATATCATAATAATAAATAATTTATTTAGAACGGTCATTTAATTTTTTGTTGAGAAACAATCACAGTTTGTTTGTTTTTTAAAACAGTGTTTATAAAAAATATTTTATTCAGAGTTTTTCATAAAAATGGTATTTAAAACAAGGCGTTCCTTTTTTTTAAGATGTAATGTTATAAAAATATGATGTAAAAAAAAACAGTTTATATTTTTAATTTTCATTTTATAAATTTAGACAGAATAGATGGAGGCGATGCAACAAATTAGCTCACAAAATTTATTTGGGCCGACTCTTTCACGCCACATAAATTCATTTAAATATGAAGTGAAGAGAACCCTTGATGTACCGAATTGACGACGAAGTTTTTTCTTCGCTCGCATCCACGTATTTTCAATAAGTTGAGTATTTATAGTCACGTCGTTAGGCTCCACAAAATTTCTTTCATGGACAACAACATCGTGGCTGTAAATACCAAAGTCAATGTCTGCTACGGTTGCATAAGCGCTCCACCCATCGCTTATTATACGAGTCCCGGGTAAGATCCATTTGCGAATTATAGGGACCAGAGTTTCATGTTTTCTGTCTGGAACCTCGATCAAAAGGCAATTCTTAGAGCCTCGTTCGATGGTGCCGAACACCCAATAGCTACGTCGGACAGTTCCTCTGTGATATTTCCGAGGGTAAAAATGGCTTTCATCTATTTCAACCTCTTTTGGGGTCCAGGTCTCATCTACACCCCCCAATTGAATTGGGTTTTGTTCAATGTACTGAGTGCATACTTCCTTCAAAAAGTTGCACCAGTCGCTCACTGTGTTGGCACTCACCTCACTTTCTGTTGCCATAGTTTTTTGTGGAAAATCCATGCTCCACATATACATAATTATTACAATGGTTCTTAGATTGAGGTTGCTTCTTTGAAAAAAAAAGTTTGTTCTAATTGTATTACGATATCCATCGTTTCGGCAACGCCATCTCCAACCATCCTTGGATTCGTAATATTGAGCCAACACGCATGGTGACCCACAAATTTGACAATTGCATGAATTGGCTATCAGACGTCTCTGTGCAAGCCATGTCAATATGTGCACGTCATCTAGCATTGCTAACATTAGCCGAGACAATGTCATAGTTTCGCCAAGTATAGCGTTATTGTCATGAACACAAGGAACGAGAAACAAGGGTGATACGTTAAGGGCCATTGATATTTTTGTAATTCTCTGAGGTAGGTAGCAGTTCCAATTTCAGGAATCGTCGTGGTTCAATTCCAGGAATTGTCATGGTTCAATTGCGTTCCGTCGACCAGTGCAACCACTTGTTTGTTCTGAATAAAATACTTTTTATAAACACTGTTTTAACTAAAAACAACCTAAGATTTTTTCTCAAAGTTTTCCTATTTTTATAACATTATATCAACAAAAAATTAAATACAAACAAATTGTGATTGTTTGTCAAAGTTTGCCTTCAAGGCCGCGTTTTCCATTTGCACGATTCATGTTTTGGATCAACCGGATCACGTGACTCTTCTGGCGGCCATGTTGTAAGCCCTAACGGTATTTTTGGAGATTACCCAAAATCCTTATCGAGACACTAGTAAATTTCTGGTTGAAGAATTATCATCACGCCTTGGCAACTATAGTGGTTCTTTAATCAATTTATTGATTGGAAAGGAAGTAACAGAAGCATGAATAACAACAACTCTCATATCATATCATAACAGTCAGGCAATTCACCCTAGCAAATAGGGACGAATATAAAAGTTGTTCATTCATCTGGAATAAAAAAAGCTCTTCAGTCACCTGGTTACATACAACATCTATAAACAATTATTGTCTGGAGTTAAAAAAAAGTGTTTTCCCACCAGTTGATTAACAGGATTATCCCTGAGGGGTGAGAGATAGTGGCAGGGAATTCTACTGTTGAAAATTCCAAAATAATAATTTACTGTCTGAAGAAACAAATCTCACTACATTGCAAATATAAATGCTCATTCACTCTTGATTGTCAACTGTACAGTTTTTGAATATGAACTATTCCTTACGTCACTTCCGCTAATCTGTTTCTGCTATCAAGCACTCTGGACCTTAGATTCAATAGGAATTGGACATTACCTTACTTTGTCCTTACAGTTGAGCGGAGTCCCACTCAACCAAATTTGTAATATATATATATATATATACCGATCAGTTCAACATCCAGTGATCGTACATCTAATCTTCATTTAATTCCTTATATCACTTTGAATTTTACCTTAAATTTTCATTCTATCCCTAAGCTAGGATGAACACCTCACAATATTCTATTCAACTACTTTTAAAAAATTAGATAGACACAGTTACAATATCAAATACTTATAGGAACATGCCTTTTTAATGTAACATGTATTTAAGCAAACCGCACACACATCCATGCATACACCTTTTAACCAACGCCTCAGTTATCGCCCCTGTGGTAACCTCCGTTTTGCTCAACAGGTGGGGGCCCTCCATTTCCTCTTCCGTGCCCTCTCTCCTCTCCCCCTTTTTTCCACTCAAGATATGGAGCTGACAACACATATTTGCCTTCAATTCAAACCTCAAATGTGAGTGGCACACAAGTTAGGTCGACGCCTCGACAGGGCATTTATCTTTTCTCAAGATAGGTTTCGTACAAACTCTTACACAGACAATGAACTTCCAGTGTATGCTTCTACGGATTCTCACGTACATTCATACGCGCATACACGCAAAGAACGTTTATCTACATGCAAACACTCTGTAATGTGCGTAACCTTTCTGTGTAAATAAATATTCCTTGCACTTATTATAATGTTTTCCTTATTACTAAGTCGTGAACATGCTTTATATAGCCTCGAAACAAATGGTTAAATCCCGACGTTAAAACTATCCAACGCAGAAGGTCATATTCATTGTTCGCTAACATCATAACTTCCACGGCGGCTTCGTTTGCACATCAGCAATTAAACATTCTCCTTGACGAGTACAAGAGGAAAAAAATAAGAAATATCTCTTTTCTCTGACACGTCAGCAACTAGTCAATACTCAACGCACGTGTGTAGCAAAAATGGCGTCAACCTCACGCACACTGATAGACACACACACATTTTTTTTCTCGCCACATGCACGCACAGAAACAATAGGTAAAAATAAATAAATAACTTCTTTACAACCCTCGAACCTTTTCTTCGCTGTCCAGATAAAAAAATTTTTTTTTTTTGCCATGCGTGAATAATAGAAAAAATTTTTTCAATTTCATAATGGAAAACGTGGCAACAAGCCACCAGAAAAACGCAAATACCGATTCTCATGCTGTTTGCACTCCAATTTTCGTTATAAAATGGAAGGAGCAAGCGACATCATGCCACCACACGACTTAAAAAAAAATAGCAATAATTTCATCTTTATGCATTCACACAAAGGGAACAAGAATTGCCATGTGCGTATACACACACGCGACTCGCGTTGTCTCGTTAACAAATCATCTCAACAACACTGAGTCTTTTCTGACTTCAGATCAATGTTTGAAATAAGTCAAGCTCAAATTGTTACGACATATCAACCCTTTTACGACATGTTACAGCATATCAACTTTTTCTGACATTAACTCACAAAGATGCTCACCAAACATTGTGTACTTCAGGATCTCACAACGACTCACCTCATCTCACCTCACTGAAGTTCTCCAGCTAACATGAGTAAGTTGCATCATGCACACGGATACACTCATTGCTGGACGTTCAGACCCATACTGACCCACTGAGTATGCCGATCACCTGAACAGCTCTCTATGCACGGACCAATTTCCTCCCAGATCCACTTGTTACCGTAAGCGTGTAGTCGACACATTCGCAAACCAACTTCAACCCACCGTGCTGACCCTTGCGCACGCTTCATAGACTCCACGGTAATACAGTCTATGACTGCAACACTCGCACTCAACTCATGAGTCGTTCCTGTGACCATTCCACAGTTACACAACTATTTGAACTCTTTTTGTGATATTTTCCTGTCGTAAACCTTTTTACTTTTCTACTCTCTGACTAACTGGTGGGGGAGTATTATAGGAGCATGCCTTTTTAATGTAACATGTATTTAAACAAACCGCACAGACATCCATGCATACAACTTTTAACCAACGCATCAGTTATCACCCCTGTGGTTACCTCCATTTTGCCCAACAGAAGGGGAGTCTTGTTCGAACATGTTTTCCCTTACATATACACACCCACATGTACACACGCACGTATGCACACACACACACGCACGCATATACACATCCTCATACACACACTCACATTCATGTGCATACACACACACACACGCTAACGCACACACACATAACCGAGCTGTGACGTCACTTCCTTTTAAGTGAAAACCAGTCATGCGCACCCAGAACACTAACTTTAGTATAAAAGTCAACAAAACCTGTTAACTTCCCTTTTTCGTTTGGACCAGCGTTCGAGCTGCTTAGTCGACGAACCGACCGCGTGTTCTAACGTCACTTTCCCAGCAACTGTAATGTGGGGCAAGTGCAAGCACACTTTATACGCTTTCTCTCTCCATGAACTGGATTGACTTTTCTCACTCTATCTCCCCTTCACTTTGGCCCATCGACACAGACATGTGTGCAACGTTCTACTGAGCTTTACCCTTTCTTTCTACTTGTCACTTCACGTTTCTCTATTGCATTCCCCCCCCTTTTCTTCCACGCGCGTTGTGGTCAACAGCTGAATGAGCACATGTACACCGAAGACTTTCATTTCTCAACAGAAAATAAACATGTTTATTTTATTCCAGCATTTGAGTTCTTTGTTTTCTTCAGTCAATTCGTTTCATTATTTTTCTTTTGGAGGTGATTCTATGCTATGAACTCTTTATCATCATCAACATTATTATTATTATTATTATTATTATTATTATTATTATTATTATTATTAGCCTTTCTTTTTGTAGATTAAATTTCTTTTTCTCACGTTAGTAAAACTTGCTATGATTTAATAAGTAGACTAGATTTTATATAATTTCAATTCAACTCCAGAATTTCTACACACTTGTTTTTCTTCTTTTTCTTCTTCTTCTTCCTCTTCTTATTGTTATTATTATTATTATTATTATTATTATTATTATTATTAGCAGCAGCAGGAGCAGCATGATCTGTAAAATTTCATCGAAAGAGAAATATATTTAATTAGTTAGGGTATTTTATATCCTGGGCCACAACATGAAATGGTGACCCCTTTATTTTAAGAATGAAATGAATGTGAGTGAACAAAACATACGGCAAACAAGACTCTCCCACAAAAAATTCACGGCACGCACAAAAAAATAATTTTTCTCAAGAAAACAAAAAATCAAAATGAAACTTCATCAGACGGATTCCTACAACGAAACTATTCCACCCTTCAACCCGACAAATACAAAAACATGGTTCATACAATTACAAGCCATATTTGACGCTAAACGGGTAACATTACAACGAGCACATTACTGTTATTGTTGTGGTTGCAAGGTTGAACAATAATTAGTAAGGAAATACAATGAAGACGCAAACAACAAGATAACGCAATAATAAGTGTATTAAGGAAAAGGTATATTTACAATATGTACAAATTACGGTGTCGAGTCAGAGAGTCTTGGTGGGAGGACATGTACGCTCTTCGGCGTCACTTCCGGTGGCATTTGAGTAAGACACCCAAGGCCAACCTAGGCTTTCTATTTATAGTGTTATGTTATTCGCATATGCAAATAAGTGGTTGCCACCACAACACCCCCCTCCCAAGATTTGAAGTCACACAGATTTCAATATCTTTTTCTTTTTGGGTTTACCATTAATGGTTCATTCACTTTTCTTTTCCTACTTGATCTTCGGGGTTCAGGTGCATTTTGAGGCGGTTCCAAATTAAAAGATTCGTATATGGTATCTCTGGTGTCCTCCTCTTCGACTGTTGTCGTATCATCATCATCTTGGATATGACGTATTTTTATCTGTTTTAGGTGCCTTTTATGTATATTCTGTGGACCTTTAATCATGTATGTACAATCACCAATGCGTTTATCCACTACTCCACATTCCCAGTAAGATGCGTTATTTCTGTAGCACTTAAAATATACTCGATCTCCCGAGTTATATTTCTTTCTTCTCGTGTGTGTAGTGTTTCGGATAATTGCCTGCCTTGGCAATAGTTTGTCAAACGCTGATTTTACCTTTCTGGCAAACATTAGATCAGCTGGTGATATGTTTGATGGTGTACTAGGATGTGGTGTATGTGGTGTAATCCTATATACTTGCAAGAATTGTTGCAAAGTTTTTTCTGTTGGTGTTCCAATGGATTTCTCTAATGCTCGTTTTAGCGTGTCCACGAACCTTTCCGTGAGGCCGTTCGACCTTGGATGATACGGCGGAGTCGTGATGTGCTTCACTCGGAACGTGTCGCAAAATTCCTTAAAGTCTGCAGATGTGAACTGTGTTCCGTTGTCAGTGACCAGTGTGTCTGGTACACCGAATCGTGCAAACAACTCGTGTAGGAACCCTATTGAGTTGTTCGTTGTTGGATTCCTGCAACGCATTACCTCCGGCCATTTTGAGAAACTATCCACTACAATTAAATAATAGTTTTCACCTACTGGACCAGCGAAGTCCATGTGGATTCTCGACCATGGTTGGTCGGTTTTCGGCCAAGGTTTGTGTTATAGGTGGAGATTTTGCCGCTAACTGGCATCCTTTACATTTATCAATTGTTGTCGCTATGTCAGTGTCAATGTTACGCCAGTACACGTAGCTTCTCATTAACGACTTCATTCGATTTATCCCCGGATGTCCTGTGTGGAAATATCTTAACATCCTATTCTGCAATGTTTTGGATAATACCACTCTCTCGCTGTACAGTAACACATCGTCACATATGGAGAAAACTTCCTGCACCTTTGTGTCCGTTATAATTTTCTCTTTTATGTCCTTTATATATTTGTCTTTCTCGGCTTCCCTTTTAATGTCCGACAAAGTTACGGGTAGTTCCTTAATGATGTTTGCTACCATATTTTTTACTTCAACATTTGTCCGAATTGCTGCAATGACTGATTCTTCCAGATTGTGTTTCTGTGGTATCAGTCTTGACAGTCCATCCACATGGCAAATCTCTTTTGATGCTAGATGTTATAGCTGGAAATCGTAATTACGTAGTATTGTACCCCAGCGCAGCAATCTATTTGCGGTGTATACCGGCAATCCTTTTTTTGATCCATAGATCGTGACTAACGGTTTATGGTCGGTTTCAAGTATGAATTGTCTACCATATAAATATCGGTGAAATTTAGTCACGGCAAAGATTATGCTCAACGCTTCTTTTTCGATTTGTGAATATGCCCTTTCGGCTGGTATCAGCGTTCTCGAAGCGTGCGCTATTGGTTTTCTAGACCCATCCGGCATAATATGTTGAATGCATGCTCCTAAGCCGAAGGAGCTAGCGTCACTAGCGACGACTATTTTTAGGTTTGTGTCAAAGTGCGTTAAGAATAATTCAGATGTTAGTGCGCTCTTTATTTTGTCAAAAATGGTTTGACATTCTTGCGTCCAGTTCCACGGTGTATCCTTTTTAAGCAGATTATTTAAGGGGGCTCGCAAGTTATGCATTCCTTCAATAAAAGATTGGTAATAATTTGCGAGTCCTAAGAAACTCTGCAAGGTTGTTACATTATCGGGTGCTGGCATATTTTTTATTGCCGCAGATCTGTCTGGGTCTGGACGTCGTCCATGTTTGTTTATTATGTGTCCAAGATACTTAATCTCGCTCGTACAAACGTCACATTTACTTTCTTTTACTTTAAAGTCGAATTCTTGTATTCGAGTAAATACTTGTTTCAAATGTTCCTTATGTTCTTCTAGGGATTTGCTCCTGACAACAATGTCGTCCAGGTATGCACATGCGCACTCAATACCACTTAGCATGGTGTCCATCGCTTGCTGAGAGATGGCAGGCGCTACTTTGATGCCAAAAGGCAATCGGTTGTATTTGTATAATCCCTTATGCGTATTGATGCATAGTATTTTTGAGCAATTCTCCTCGACCGGTATTTGCAAATACGCGTCGCTCAAGTCTATCTTGGAGAAGATATTACCCCCATTCAACTTCGTGAATATTTCCTCTGGGCTTGGTAGGGGGTAATGGTGATCTTTTAATAGGGAGTTGATCCCGGTCGAAAAGTCTGCGCACACTCTAACTTCGTCATTCTTTTTCTTTACGTATACAGTGGGGGCTGCCCACTCGCTGTGTTCTATTTTTGATAGAATTCCCGTCTGTTCCAATCTATTTAATTCTTTATCAATCTTTTCCAACCCAGCGAACGGAACATTTCGCTTTTTTCTAAAAATTGGGCTGGCGTTTTCTTTAGGTTCAAACGAGGCCTTGAATTTATTGCAGCGACCTAAGTTAGTCGTGAATGCCTCAGGAAATAATTCTTTTAAATCGTCTTTTATATTTACTGTTGTTGGAGAAGAACATTCTAATTTTTTACAGAATGTATTGAGTAGCTTATCCCATAGTCCGAATTTCTCAATTAAATCTATTCCAAACAGATTTTCACTATTTTTTAGTACGAATATTTTTAATTTCTTCGAAATTCCTTTCAATTTTATTGGGAGGACAACTTCTCCTTCAAATTTTATACCACCACCAGTTACCGTCCGGGCTGCTTTACTAGTTTTCATCATGGCCGGTTTTCCCAACTTTTTCCACGTATTCAGGTTTATTATAGAAACATCGGAGCCGGAGTCGAGTTGTAACTTTATTGATGTTTTAAATATTTCCACTTTTACGTATTTTCGCCGATCTTTGTCTAATTTTGTATTTGATTTTGTTTGCTGTACTCTCTTTCTGGTGTAATCTTTATATCTGCAGCAATCGCTTTTGTGTCCCACCTTCTTAGAAATGTAGCACTTTTTCTTCCTGTAAGGACAATCTGATTCCCAATGCTTTTCTGCACATCTCTTACAGTTATATCTAGGAAGAGGCTTGTTATATTGTGTACTATATTTATGGTTATTATCTTTGGAATATCCCGTTCCATTGCTTTTCTTTGTAAAGTTCTTGGTTGGTGCGTATGGTTTTCTAACTTTTCTTACATATGCCACTCCGGATTCTTCTATATTTTTTAAATCCTTTTTTAGTGTAATGGCCCTTTCACAGTCCTCTGCTAGTTTCTGGAGGGTTAAATCTTGCTCAGATTCCAGCTTAGACAACACTCGTCTGCGTATTTCTGCATTTTTCGCGGAAACTAACCCTTGAGCGAAGATTAGACATTTAAAATCTTCTACCGTTAGTTCTGCAAGCTTAAAATTATCGCAGTTTTTATTGACAACTGATGCGTATGTCAAATAATCTTGGTTGTCCATCTTCTTAGATTCATGCACAGCCATCTTTTATGAAAAAGAGATATATTTGGATTAAATAATTCTTTTAGTAATTTTACAGCTTCCATGAACTCTAATTCCGGAGTTTTTTTTAGGTAATATGTAATCTACGAATTTGCTGTGTTCTGATGTACCCAATTTTCTGAGTAAGAGGCTCACTTTCTGACTATTTGGCCAATTTTTACAGTCCAGTTGAAAAACATCCTCGTATCTTGTGTAGTATGCTTCAAAATTCTTCTCTTCCTCAGGCACATAATGAAATGTGTCCATGCTATTAAAAATAGTTGTATGGGAGAAATTAACACTGTCAACATTTTCTCGATTACTCTTTAGTAGTTCCAGTGTTTTAGCAAAACGTTCATCTTGTCTTTCTTCATATTCCAATTGTAGTTTCTTATGCCTTTCTTCCTGTTCCAATTGCAGTTTTTTCTGCTTTAATTGCGCCATTTTCTGCTTTTCTTCTTGTTCCTGCTGCCATTTCAATAATCTGTCCTCTCTCTTTTCCTCGCGGTCAGCCTGTGCCTGTATTTGTGTTTGCAAAAGCTCGTTTTGTGTAGCTTGTCTGCGTTCATCCCGCTCAGCCTGTGCTTGTAAAAATTGCATGAACATTTTTGATAAGTCTTCCATGTTTTTTTTTTTAGTGTGTAGTTAAAAAAAATATTATACCATGTACAATATACACCGGTTTGGGTTACAACAAAAAAGCAAATTGCTGTAAGCTCCTGTTTTCAATAATAATATCGCTGCTTGCAATAATATACTATTTTTGCGAGTCACACTGCAAAAAATAAATAAATAAAACAGGTTTATCTGGAATCACGAAATGGAATTGACTTTCCGTTTTTAGGCACTTACTAATAAGTAACTCTTTCCACAAAATAAAAGTTTGGTTTTTTTTTTTTAATCGAGTCACAATTGAATAAATGTATGCAGTACATTTAGTTCTTTGAGTTTTTTTTCTCTAGTATTTTAGTAATTAAAATACCTCTTAAATTGAGATTACGTTTTTTTTTCGTGACGTTTTACTGTATTATCCATTATTCAGTGACAACTTCAAGAAAAAAAAATCCTTTCCTTGAATTTTAGTTTTAGCTGTGGTATTTCCTTTTAGTACCGACGTCAACTAAAACATTAATTAAAAAGTCCTTTAGTTGTTGTTTTGTTTACGGAGAACAGTAATTAGAATCGACTGGTGAACTTTTTTCGTAGGTTACTTCCTTGCTTTTCGTAATACGGGTCTGACCTGTCGTTTTTGCGACAGAACAAAGTTCGCTTTTCGTTTGCAAGTTGGTCCTTTAGTAAGATTTGTCGTGTAGCGACAAACAAAAATTCACTTTTACATTCGTTTGCAAGTCGGATTCCCAGAAAACGGCGTAAATTGTCGCTTTTGCCACGTTAGAGTTTTTTTTTCACTTGCGTTGAAACTTCTCTTTAACGTAAAATCCGTTTGCTCGTCAACACTTTACATTCCTTAAAAAAATGGTCAACCTTTGCGTTGTACTTTCTTTTTTTTTTAAATAGTTCTTCGTCAAACTGTTATATTTGACGCTTCATATCTCGTCGCCAACTGTTGTGGTTGCAAGGTTGAACAATAATTAGTAAGGAAATACAATGAAGACGCAAACAATAAGATAACACAATAATAAGTGTATTAAGGAAAAGGTATATTTACAATATGTACAAATGACGGTGTCGAGTCAGAGAGTCTTGGTGGGAGGACATGTACGCTCTTCGGCGTCACTTCCGGTGGCATTTGAGTAAGACACCCAAGGCCAACCTAGGCTTTCCATTTATAGTGTTATGTTATTCGCATATGCAAATAAGTGGTTGCCACCACAACAGTTATCTAGTGGAAAACCTGCCGTTGGAGGTGGTAGAGGAAGTCACGGATTTCCTCGAAAATGTACCAGAGGAAAGACTGTACGACACATTGAAGCAAGCAATCCTGCAACGAACCGGTGTTTCTAACCAAGCCATGCTTCATAACTTGTTCACACAAGTGGAGTTAGGAGACCGTACACTGTCTCAACTACTTTGCTGCATGAAAGCCTTGCTGGGAGACAACAAAATGTCGGACAGCATTATGAAGAGTCTATGGTTGGGTAAATTACCCCTAACTACCAAACAAATCCTCGCTCCGATGTTGGAGGAGACGGCAACAGAAAAGCTCACCGACATAGCCGACAGAATTCACGAAAGTTCCTGGAGCCGACAAGTATACGCCCACCAATGGCAACCTGACCAAAACCGAGACGAGGAATTGGCAGAATTAAAGTCGGCGGTTGAGAAGCTTTCGAAGCAGCTAGCCGACGCACTTCAAACACGTCAACATTCTCACAGAAACCACGACGACACGCGGCGAAATTACAGCCGAAGAAGTTCAAGCAGGAACCGATCCACGTCACGACATAGACAAGATGTGTGTTTCTATCACAGGAGATTCGGCGTCGACACGAGAAGATGCACTAAACCCTGCGCGTTCAAAAAACCAGCACAGGGAAACGAACCTTCCAGCCAGTAACGACGACGACTGTAGCTGGAGCACACAGAAAAGGTCGTCTATTTTATATCCGAGATAAAATTCACGGATATAACTTTTTAATAGACACTGGAGCGGAAATCAGTGTCATACCGACACCGCATCGCCACTCAACAGGGACCCAATTTTTCAACTTACAAGCCGCCACTGGTACAAAAATACCCACTTTTGGCGAAAAAACTTTAAATTTGAACCATGGAATGCGGAGGAATTTTTTATGAAATTTCACCATGGCCAGCGTGACCACTCCAATTTTGGGGGCGGACTTTTTAGCCCATTTCAACCTGTCTGTCGACATGACTCATCACACATTGACAGACAACAAAACGAAGATTTCAGTGAAAGGAACTACCTTGAAATTTTTAACCACCGGAATCAGCACTACCTTACTCGAAGATTTACACGTCCGTCGGTTACTCCAAAAATTTCCTCAACTTTCCCAGCCGTTTAAAAACACGGACCCCATCAAACACAGCGCTAAGCACTATATTAAGACAACAGAACCGCCCGTCTATTCAACCCCCAGACGCTTGAAACTGAATACAAATTGGCAAAATTCCGAGTTTCAAAACCTACTCCACATGGGAATAATACAGCCCTTGAAAAGTGTTTGGTCATCACCACTCCACATGGTACAGAAAGCTGACAACACCACATGGCGCCCGTGCGGAGATTTTAGACGTTTAAACGCAAAAACTGTTCCAGATAGATATCCTATTCCCCATATCCATGACTTTGCCAATGGATTCCAAGGCGCCACAATTTTCTCCAAACTGGACCTCGTTGATGCATATTTTCAAATTCCAGTCGCGGAAGAAGACATTCATAAAACCGCATTAACCACACCATTTGGGCTTTATGAGTTCCTAAGGATGCCTTTTGGGCTGAGAAACGCCTGTCAAACTTTCCAGCGTTTGATTGACGAAGTTTTCAGAGGTCTGCCGTTCATATTTGCTTATGTGGACGACGTTTTAATCGCCAGCAGAAACCTCGAAGAACACCGTCTACACCTGGAACAAACTTTTGAAAGACTGTCACATTTCGGTCTTAAACTAAACACCGATAAATGTGTTTTTGGCCACCAGGAAGTTCAATTTCTCAGTCATTTAATTGACAAAGATGGAATCTCCCCTTTGCCTGAAAAAGTAAGTGCTATTTCGAATATCCCTCTACCGACATCTGTCAGACAAGTACGCCGTTTTGTAGTCATAATTAACTATTACCGACGTTTTTTGCCTAACTGTTCTATGTTACTCGCACCTTTAACGGACTTGTTAAAAATCCGAACCAAAAACCAACAATTAGTTTTGGAAGGACCTGCGCTATAGGAGTTCCAACATTCGAAAACTGCTTTGGGAAACTTCACCAAACTTACATATATCCAAGATAGCGATACACGGAACTTACGCTTACGACGGACGCATCGGAAATAGCAGTAGGAGCTGTCATTCACCAAATTTCTGACGACAAAATGACCCCTATTTCATTTTTCTCTGCCAAGTTAAACAAAGAGCAGACTAAATATAGCACTTTCTCGAGAGAGTTACTTGCAATTTACCTTGCAATTAAGCACTTTAAACATTTCCTCGAGGGCAGAAAATTTTCCATTTATACGGATCATAAACCTCTAACATTTGCTCTACACACACATGTCGACGAATATGGTCCACGAGAAATTCGACACCTGGATTTATAGCCCAATATTCTACCGATATATGGTACGTAAAAGGACAGGAAAACGTTGTAGCTGACGCTTTATCTCTCGTAACAATTGCGTCTGTAAATTCCACTCCACTAAGTATGGAATTAATAGCACAAGAGCAATTAACCGATACCACGCTCCCAGCTATAATGGACAAAACTTCTCTGAAGCTAAAAGAAATGCCGATACCATTCGGAACAACAACTTTCTATTGCGATGTTTCACAAAAACACCCTCGCCCTTATATGTCACCCAGCCTCAGACGACAAGTTTTCCAACACTTCCACAATTTGTCCCACCCAGGAAAACGTGCCACCGTTAGATTAATAGCGAAACGTTTTGTTTGGCCGAATATGAATACGGACATTCGTAGTTGGACCAAAACGTGCATTCCTTGCCAAAAAAAAAACAAACAAAGTTCACAGGCACACAAAATCACCTTCAGGAACTTTTGGTGTACCAGATGCTAGGTTTTCTCATGTGCATATCGACTTGATTGGACCCTTGCGCACTTCAAAGGAACATACCCACATCCTTACTATAGTCGATAGATTAGACAGATGGCCGACAGCAATACCAATGAATGACACATCAGCCGCAACAATAGCCAGAGCGATTTTACAAGATTGGATAGCGATTTTCGGATGGACAGGGGCTCACAGTTCCAATAAACTCTTTTCGCTGAATTTAATCATTTGTTGGGAACAAAGCCCATTAAGACCACTGCCTATCATCCTTGCGCAAACGGTATGGTGGAACGATTGCATAGACAATTAAAAGCATCTTTGGCTATGAACGAAAAGAGATCGGACTGGTCAGACATTTTGCCACTCATTCTCTTAGCAATTCGCAACACTGTGAAAGAAGATTTGCAGAGCACACCTGCAGAATTAGTTTTCGGATCAACACTGATTTTACCAGGACAATTCTGCGAAAACAATGCAGACATTTCCCCAACGACAACTTTTGTGACGGACTTAAAACACAAAATGTCAGAATAAAAATTTACTCCAACCAAAAAGCCAGACATGAGCATTTTCATTTCAAGCGATATTTACACATGTAAATACGTTTTTATCAGGAACGACACAGTAAAAAACCCACTATGTCCAAATTATTCCGGACCTTATTTAGTTCTTGACAGGAGTAAAAAGTATTGTACTATTTTAAAAAGAGAAAAAAAAGACACTATAGCAATAGATAGACTTAAACCTGCATTCATAGTCTAACAATTACACATTTCTCCTACTCCAATACAAGAACATACACACTCAGAAACGGACAAAGAGATTACAAAAAAACAAGACACCACAAACAACAACAAAAACTGGTTGAAAAGTTCATTGGCCAAAACATTTCAAACAATATATAACTTATTAAAAAATATATATATACATAAAAACAAAAACGAAATACGTTCCTCTTGTGTGTGTGTATATATATATATATATATATATATATATATATATATATATATATATATATATTCTCCCCAGAAGGGGAGTCTTGTTCGAACATGTTTTCCCTTACATATACGCATCCACATGTACGCACGCACGCACGTACGCACACACACGCACGCACACATATATCATACACACACTCACATTAATGCGCATACACACACACGCTAACGCACACACACACAGCCGGGCTGTGACGTCACTTCCTTTTAAGTGAAAACCAGACATGCGCACCCAGAACACTAACTCCAGTATAAAAGTCGACAAAACCTGTTAACTTCCCTTTTTCGTTTGGACCAGCGTTCGAGCTGCTTAGTCGACGAACCGACCGCGTGTTCTAACGTCACTTTCCCAGCAACTGTAATGTGGGGCAAGTGCAATCACACTTTATACGCTTTCTCTCTCCATGAACTGGATTGACTTTTCTCACTCTATCTCCCCTTCACTTTGGCCCATCGACACAGACATGTGCGCGACGTTCTACTGAGCTTAACCCTTTCTTCCTACAGACGGCTTCCCACTTCACGTTTCTCTATTGCATTCCCCCCTTTTCTTCCACGCGCGTAGTCGTCAACGGCTGAATGAACACCTGTACACCGAAGACTTTCATTTCTCAACAGAAAATAAACGACATGTTTATTTTATTCCTGCATTTGAGTTCTTAGTTTTCTTTATTCAATTCGTTTCATTATTTTTTCTTGTAGCGAGTTAGGGTATTTTATATCCTAGTCCGCAACACTCTTTTTCAAAGTGTTTTAACATGTTTTATTAACTGTTTGCTCGTATATATATATATATAATTAAAAAAATGACTGCAGAAATTCCTTTCTGGAGCAAAGTATCCTAAGTTTGCAAGAACAGCTTCCACTTATAATTTCAATGTATCTAGTCTATTAGCCACTATCTTATGTAGTTTTCGAACACTATTATAGGCACATTCAGTTGTGATAGTAAAATGCTACATTGCATCTGATAAGCAACACCATTACAAATGCAACATCATTAGACAAATTTTTCTCTCTAAATATTTAGTCCTAACTGCTATCATTGTCACTGGAAGCAATTTTGCATTTTCCACAGATAGTGTGATTACACCGATCGTAACTGGCTTATAGATACATCGATATAACATAATCTTTCAGATTTCCGAGTCATAAATAAGGGAGACTCTTTTTAAAAATCTGCCAAAAATTAAGTAATTATCCACCGATTAAGAATGATTATAATGTTGTACTTTTTTCATAATCGATATTTAAATATATTTTTGCCTACAAACCCCTTCTTCATTCGTAGGTAGAAGTATGATTTAAATAATCAGCCAAAACTGAACAAAATATATTGTACTGTGGGGAGGGTGAGGATTGTAGATTAACAAACAAACAAACAAACAAAAAACGTATCAGATTTTAAGATTGAAAATCTGAATTTGGAATGTGTTTTATTTTTTATCTTTTGTGTTTTGAAGTGTGAAATTCGTTGAATATGTTAGTAATAATAATCATTATTTAGATTAGCACAAAAAATATATTCCATTACCTTTGCAAAAAAACACTACTTTTAAATATTTGAAAAATAAATTAATAATTTTTTTAGTGAGTTCAATATTGCTAATATACCATTAAATAGAAAATGCTTTGAAGAATTGATACCAAAATATAAAAAGAAATCGATTACTAACGGTGCATTTTGCTAAAAATACAATAATTTCTTGCTGCAATTTCTTGTTTATTCACCTATGGTGGCCCAGTCGTGATACTAGATGAAGGAGTTGTTTTCAACACATACGAGGCCTAGCATTCCTCAAATGCACAACCATCTTGTACTGGGCAGCCTCATCGTTACTTAACTTCAGGGATTAGGTAGGCAATATATATATATATATATATATATATATATATATGTATATATATATAAATATATATATATATAAAGAGAAAGAAAATTAAAACAGTAAGTTGAACTTTACAATCCAAATTTATTGTTCGACTGAATACTCCAAAAACAATTTACAAAGTCCTTATTCTGCAGAGTTTCAAAGAATGCTATTCATGATATGCTTCTCATTAGAGGACAGAAAGTAATCAGCAAATTATATTTGTAGCACTGCTAGAATTTGCGAGTTATGGCATTAAGTGAAGCAGCAATTCATTATAGTCATAAATTGCCAAGAAAAACAAGTGAAAAAGTGTTGGATATGTAAAAAAAATAAATAAATAAATAAAAACAAACTCCGCACAATATTTCAACTTGCAGGAAAATTCTCTTAAGGTAATCCAAAACGCGAAAATAGTTCTTTAGAGAGAATAGAGTCCAAAATTAAATCCAGTGTAATGAAGCATATAGTCCGGCTGGAAAGTTTTCAAAGCAGTTCAAATAATGGAAATTGTTGTTTTTTAATTAAAATCATAATCATTAACATCATTACTTTTAGACAGCCTTATAATTACTAATAATCTAAGATTTTGCCATGCTTAAAACTTAAAGGCCTGATCGTCTGAATCTAGTTTAGTTTCTCTAGTCAGGGAGAGGTTGTTACTTATATAGACTCCAAGTCCGTACATATGTCTGTCTTCATCTTTGCAGCACAGTGGGAGATAACCAGGCATGTTAAAATCGTTAGAGAGAATGGAGGAGTGTCACTTAATGCTAAGATATTCGAGGTGTTTACTTGGAGAAATGATTCAATGTCATCTAAGTTAGTTTTAAGCCTGTGAATATTCGTAAATGCAAGCCTAAAGGGAGGAGGCTGGTTACTTTTTTTTAATTGGAGTTTGGTCCTGGTTTCAACGTAATTTTTGATTGAACTGTCATTCGATTTAATTTAATTTTAAAGTTTTAGTTAAGGCGAGTGAGGCGTGCTGGACGAGTGGTTGTGCAGAATATCAGACATGAAATACAAGTAGACCATCAGCTGTCTTCACCTACAGGATTGTGGCCCCAGGAAAGCCCACCAGGGATGAGTGTAATTTACATGCGCAACATGGCACTACAAACATCCGGATATTGTACAACTGTTGATGGAGCAGCCGCTTAAGTATTACCAAAGAGTTAGGGCATCTGTAATATCAGTCAGAAACAGCAGCCAGGAACTGTAAACCAGGTACTCACAACCCATCAGACAAAAGTCAGCCCAGTCCAACTGTACCAGCTTATATGGTACTGAAGCACCCCAGTGTCCAGTTTATGAGAATGGGATCTAGCAGGAGTGGGGAAAACGGCGTTCATTGCCCTAGTCAGGAAACAAGTTCGACTATTGGGTGATTTTGTCGAGTTCCCGTGATAGCACCTCTACTCCTGGCTAATAGGCAAAGAAGGAGTATGAAAGCCGGGCGATAGACAGAGCCTATCTCCCCCTTAAGCAGTTTAGGTTTGCCAACCAGTAATTTGTTAATGGAAGAGGGGCTAAGAATTCATGCAGTGGAAGCAATTAAATTTACAACAGGATGAGAAAGAGAGAGAGAGAGAGAGAGAGAGAGAGAGAGAAGTTAATGTAGTTTAATTTTATTTATGCAAGATTAGTATAACCTATTTTGTTTTTATTTTATAAATTGTATAATGCGTGCGTGTATGTGTTAATTTCGGTAGGAAGGAGGGTAGAAATGAACGAAAGAAAAGTGTAAAAAATAATAAATAGGTAAATGAATATCAGTACGAATAACGACTCTTTCTTCCGCCTAAAAATCTAAGGCAGATTCAACTCTAACTTTCCTTACACACAAGTTAGCAGTTTCCTCGTTCACCTCTCTCTCTCTTCAATTCTACCAAGCAGTCAGTCTGACGCTGTTAGAAATAAAGATTAATAGTAGTAATAGTTTTAGCGGACAGGTATTAAATGTGTGCCAGTTGACACGGTTAAGATTCGGATTAAAAATTGTTATACAAATAAATACAATTTAGACGCGCAGTATGATTATGATTATGTTGGCATGTAAAAAATAAAAAATAACTCCCAAGCAAATTCCGGCGTGGCCTTATATATTAAATCGACTCAAAACGAGCGGACGTAGTACAGAGCACCCCACGTGATGTTTCCGTCCAATGGAATTTCTCCAAGGACATTTTTCTAAACTTTTCTTCTTAAGCTCGCTGGGAGCCGGTCCAAATAGTATTTAAGCACACACAAACATCAAATCTCTCTCTCAATTGCATTCTCATTCGGACGTTCCACGCGTGTTACTATCACTCTTCCATTTTCACTGTTCCGCGCGCTTCATACAATTTCACAGGCGAACATTACCTATTGCCTCTCTTAACATGTTTTAACATATGAACAGTTCAACAACAAAAGATATTCTCCTTTTTTATACGAACACTTAAAAAGGACTTCTGAACTCATTATAAAGAGAATTATATTTCATTTGTTAATGGTTGGTTTCTGTGAATAAACCTCCGTTTGTTTTGCATGTAAGTCTTCTTCTTTTTATTTTTATTTATTTGTGGAGGAAGTTAGTTCCTAAAAAGGCCTGAAGACCCCCACAAATGTTATGTTATAGTAGTATGAATATATATACCAGCCTGAGTGTCCGGTTTTGCTCGGGTGTGTGTTTAACAATAATAAAAAAAAAGTGTTAGTAGGTAGGCATGTTCGCGAAGGAGGAAAAGAACGCGAGGAAAAAAATGTGACATCATGTTGTGTCCATCCATCGCCAAACTGTAAGTTACGGACGTTTAAATTAAATTATTTTTTGTTTCTCTCACTCTTAGTGATTTAATAATAGTTTTTTTTACTGTTGCTTTACACACACACACACACACACACACACACACACACACACACACACACACACACACACACACACATGTGTATATGTAATTTAACTACTTGGGACAATGATTTCACATATGAATACATAACAAAGTACGTATTTAGGTAGCTCAATAATGATATCACGTTAATAGGAGTAGACACCCACTTATTTACTAATTTTCAGAAACTTTCTACCTATTTCTATTAACTTGGTATCTTTAATAGAAAATACTGTTGCAGGCCAGGATATGAATATCTTAACTCGCTAAAATAGAAAATAATGAAACGAATGGAAAGAAGGAAATAAAATTCAATTGCTGGATGAAATATACATGTCGTTTATTTTATGTTGAAAAAGGAATGTTTTAGGTGTAACACGTGTTCATGTCCGCGCGTGGAAAAACAGGAATAAAGTAGTGGAAATGGGAATGACAGTCCAGCGTGTAGACAAAGAAAAAGATAGAGGGTTGACTTCAGTAAAGCTGCCCGTACATGTTGGTCATTGTCCACGTGGAAATGTCTTTAGGCCACTAGCTGTGGACGTGAACTTGTCTGGTTGTGGGATCAAAGTAAAAGGGGAAAAAAGAGTGAGAAAGTCAATTCAGTTAATGGAGAGAAAAAGCGTATAAAGTATATGTACTGTCTGTTAGCTCTTGCCCCACACAGTAGCAGGTGACATGAGGCGTGCGGGCGCACGCGCCCCCAAACGGGGCCGTTGGTCTGTCGACCGCTCAGCTCGGAAGGCGAGTCGAAAAAGAAGAAAGCAGCTTATTGCTCTTGTGTTTATAGTTGTTTCCGGTGGTCTTTTGCACATGTGTTGATTTCCTTTAAAGGGGAAGTGACGTTGTCCATGTGTGCGTACATGTGCATACATGTGTGTGTGTACGTTAGCGTGTGTGTGTATGCATGTGAATGTGAGTGTATGTATGCAAACGTGAATATATGAACGTGTGTGTATGTGTGCGCGTATGTTTGTGTGCGTGTATGTTTGTGTGCGTGTATGTATATGACAAGAAATATGGCTTGAGATGTGAACGCGTGTTTTTGTGTGAGACTATAAAGGCTCGTACAGTAAACACACACACACACATACATACATACATACATACATACATAATACACATATATGGTATTTATTTGGGAAATCTTGCGGTTAAGACCGACAAACTTGAAAGTAAGTTTAACAACTCTAGAAGGGTCACATCAGTATTTACACCGTCAGATCACGATATTACGAATTATTAGTTTTAAAACATAAAATCTATCTATATATCTATAAAAGTGAACGTGTCTGTCTGTCTATGTGTGTTTGTCTGTCCGTCTGTGTGTCTGTGTACATTTTCCTTCGCAATAACTCTGTTAATTTTCAATCTACAGACTCGAAATTTGATATACAGGTTACTGAGATTTGGGAAAATCGATGTAATCCGTTGTTGGACAATAATTTGGCTGTTAAGGGGTCAAGGTTCAACGATTTGACCTTTGAGAACTCGACCAAACTCCTCCGACAATTTTGGATCTAAACATTTGAAATTTTAGATATAGATTCCTTGGACATTGATCAAACTTAATAATTTAGTTTGAACTCAAAGCACTAAATTTAAAGGGGTCATAATAGGGGTCAAAGTTAAAAAAATTGACCGTTTTATTTTGCTCAGCATACACCTCCAAACATCTGGGCAACGCCGGGCACCCATGCTAGTGTATCTATAAAAGTGAACGTGTCTGTGTGTGTATCTGTGTGTCTGTGTATCTGTGTACATTTCTCTACACAATAACTCTGTCAATTTTAAGTCTACAGACTCAAAATTTGATATACAGGGTACTGAAGTTTGAGAAAATCTATGTAATTCGTGTTTGGCCACAAATTTGGCTGTTAAGGGATCAAAGTTGAACGATTTGAGCTTTGCGAACTCTACCAAACTCCTGCGACAATTTTGGGTCTAAACACTTGAAATTTTAGATAAAGGTCCTTGGACATTGATCTAACTTAACTAGATTTGAGCCCCAAATAATAAAGGTTAAGGGGTCATAATAGGGGTCAAAGTAAAAAAAAAAATTGACCGCTTTGGTTTTTTTTCTCAACATACACCTCCAAACACCTGGGCAACGCCGGGCTAAAATGCTAGTAAAAATATTTAATTATTTACTTATAATTAATTAATATTTTATAAAGAAATATTTAAAAAATTAGTTTAATATTTTTACTTGTATTTTCTTTTATTACGCACAGCAAAGTTTCACGCTTTTAAAAAGTATTTTAATATTTAAAAAAAATTAAATCGAGGGTAAAACCATCAAATCACGATATTATGAATTATTAAAGTTTGATCACGATATTACAAATTATTAATGTTATCAAGTATTTAAAATATTTTATTTCAAGTTTTACGCTTTACACACGACAAAGTTTTTTGTATTATATTTTGTTCTGTTAAGACAATAAACCGCTTTCTGAAAATTGTTTCCTTTTTCTGTTTAATAAATAATTAAAATATACGCTCACACACACACACACACACACACACACACACACACACACACACACACACACACACACACACAGGGTACAGAATGTCGTCAAACAAACAAAAAAGAAAGAAGGAAAGAAAAAACACGCTGTCATGGTTGTGTGTGCATGTGTGCGTTTAGAATTAGTACGAACAATTCCATAACGAAAATTACATTGTCGTGTCGATTTTTTTCTCGTTGCTATGCAACGACCTTATAACATGGCTGATCATATTCATAAAAAAAATAATACATAGCTTTATCAGTTGCCGATACATTTCGATACATTTCAATGCACTAAAACATATATATATATATATATATATATATATATATATATATATATATATATATATATATATATATATATAGAGAGAGAGAGAGAGAGAGAGAGAGAGTATAAACATACTGCCTTTTTCCACACTCACGCCCGTCTCTCTTTCTCTCTCTCTTTAATTCTAGCAAGCAGTCAGCGACGCTGTTATAAAGAGTAGTAGTAGTAGTTTTAGCAGACAGTTAAATGTCATGTTATGGTAGTATGAATAGTCGCGGGAAAACTCTTAAAAACCGATTTTGTAAAAAAGATTTCTTTTTAAATCAATATTATATCAAATTATATAAAATAATATCTGAAATGAAGCAGAAGAACATGGATATTATTATTAGTAGTAGTATTCGAAAGGAATTTGTTAAATATTTGGCGAGGAAATCAAAAATTTGTTTTTCAAGCAGTACCTACGGCGTCATTACTCAATAGTAGTCTTCAAGTAACATTTTGTTTGTCGAGCAGTTACTTGCTTGACTAATTTGCGAATAGTAAGGTTTACACTTTCGAAATATTTAATTCGAACATTTTTATTTGGATCAGATTAAGATTTGACTATTTTTTTACTACAAGAATTGTTGAACTATAATTGATAGGAAGTTGATCGCTAGGTGTGTCAGAAGTTTTAAGGAATTTTTGACATCCCCTAACACAAAACTGTGAATAAAATATAAAAAAACTCGTAATTTCTCTTTTAAAAGTGGATTGTTTATTTTCTTTATGGAATATACTTCCAAAATAAGCTATTTAAGTTGTTTAAAAAATAATAGAAATATTATTAAAAAAAAAGAAAGTGTTTACAAAGTGCCTGCGCGCGTTCATGCAGCCATGTTTTTTTACGTAATGAAATCAATTGAATTTTACGAGCTAAATTTTATCAATTTTTAAACTTTTAAAATATATCAAAATTTTTCTATTGGTTCAATTTTTACGATATTTTCAGGTTCAATGTTAAATTTTATGCTCTTTCCAATAAACTGAATATAATATTCTAGACAAGCGTTTTTTTTTAAATGAACCCCCATTTTGAAATGTCTATTCAAATGAAAATAATTAATTTTCTCACCTCAAATTTATATATCACTCATTGGAGATAAAAGATCAATAAATAAAATAAGCTAATTTAAATAAAAAAAGAACAATTATTTGCAAATTTACCTGTAAAGTCCAAAGTTTAACCTTTTTTTTAAAACCACAACTACATTGATTTTTTTTAAGTGAAACCTTATAATCTTGTTATATTGTCCAGAAAATTTCCTAGAATTAAGATAATTTTTTCTATTTCATTCAATTTTTTTTTTTAGATATTTAAAAAAAAAAACTCCATAAAGAAGAATTAAATATATTAAATCAAAAACCCATGTATTTTTTTGAGAAAAGAAAAGGAAAAAAAAAATCCTCGAGTGTTTTTATTTTCAAGGCAAAACTGATAAGTAAAATATGATTATTTTTCAAATATGGTGACACATATTTCTTCACGCACAAGACTGGAACCATGATTTTCGCTGCCGTTTATTTATTTATTTATTTTTTGGCGGGGGTCTTTTTCTAAATGTGCACTTCAAGTACGTAAATTATTGTTTAGACATTGGTGGCCATATTTTTTTTCTTCATTTGCCATTCTTTCATTTCCAAATTATTATGTTTTTTTTGTGGGGGGGGGGGCTCTTTTCATGGGAGAATGATCTTTGTGTCCATGTTTTATTTAAAAAATAAATAAATGATAATTTGAAAAAAAAAAAAAAAATGCCACCAATGTCTTAACAATAATTTACGCACTTGAAGTGCACTGATAAACCGCCCCCTTAAATAAGACACTTTATCAAGTCTCTATTACTAACTATTACTACGATATTATCCATTGATTACTGTACACGCAATAACCCTTATCCTCGAGTGGCTTCCAGACCGTGATAAGTGGTGACTATTATGTAAAAAAAAAAAAAAAAATTAGAAAAAGCCCCCCACCCCGATATAACGGCAGCCAAAATCATGGTCCCATGCAAGAGCGTAAAAAGGCCAAATTTGGTCTTAAAAAGGCTAAATTTGGTCTTAAAAAGGCTAAATTTTCCAAACAAGATGGCGGCCTCGATTGTCATACATTTAGTCTAATAAAACATGTTGAAAAAAAAAGAATAAAAATTACATTTTTTCGGGTTTTATTTCAGTCTTAGGGTCTAATAATGTGTTTAATATAAAAATAAATAATTTTTATAAATTTTTGTATGTCAAATAATTTACGCAGCTGAAATACACATTTGCCAATTTACCAAATTATAAAATAAAACACATTTAATCATTTTAAAATTTCACATTTCATTATTTCTTTTTTTTTTTTTTTATTTATTAAACAACGTAATTTTTATTGTTCAATGTTTTAAGTTTTGAATAAAAATTTGACATAAAATGAAACACATTAAATCATTTTATTCGTTAAACAATGAATGTGGTTAATCTAAAATAAATTTGACGTAAACACACTTCTGGATATATATGTCGACCCAACGTGCCCCCCTTTTTTTATAATAGGGTTCGACTTGTACAACTAAACGGCGTGCCAAGATTATTTGGATTTTTCGGACTGCTGTTCTCATATTGAGAAATTCGACTAATCCAAATAATGATTAAATGTTCAGTATGAAAAAATAAACCCGGAAAACAATTCAACACACTTAACTAAATGAACGGATATTTTTACACAAGGAACGAAATAATGATTACACCGTGTTACGATGACCTAGCTTAATTGTTCTTTAGCAGTTGATTTTTTTTCTTGAAATTATTTCACGTTTAAATTGTGTTTTTAATCTTTTAATATCTTGATTTTTCTATATTTCCATATTTATTTCTTAATGAATTGGATACACAAAACAAATGTATGTATTTATTAAAAAAAATGCTAACAAATGAAACATTTTTTTTTGTTTCGAACACAAAGAAAAAACGAATTCATCCCGCTTTTTTTTTTATATTGAATTCCTTGGAATGAAAGGTAAGTGTTTTTTTTTTTTTTTTGCAAGTTTCAGAATATTCCATTCAATAACTTTTCAAATAACCTTTTATTGCAACCCAATAAAAATATTGATTACACCACGATTTAGAACAGAGATGAATAAAAAATATGGGTCAATTTTTACGAGCCGGCGTCGTTTAACCCCTTAAAAAAAAAAAAAAATGAAGATCTGCTCTTTTTTTCCTATTACGTTTAAAAGGCCTTCATGAATAATATGAAAAGAGCGTGCTTCTACACTTTATTGCCGAAATTGGAGACGCCATTTTATTTCACGCACCTGCTGTCCAAATGTAAGAGAGACACACCATTATTTTAAACTATGGCCGAAACATGAAATAAATAACAAAAAAAAAATTAAACTTCCGGAAAGAACTATGGAAAAAAAGTAAATAAATTACTGAAAACGGGAAATGAAAACCAAAACATTTACCGTTGGTTGGTTGTTTTTGTTTTACGGCATATCAACCTTTTTCAGGTTATTTAATGCCGAATCTAGTTATTTTGAGGAACGATTTTAAATGGAGTATATTTCTTTTTTAAAATCAGATTCTATTTAACCCATAGTTGGGACCCTAACAGGTACTACCACTCTGGGTCAGAGTGGACCTGGGAGCAATGACAATTAAAGGGTGGCTCCACACTCCCCAAGGCCCGCCAGGTGGGGCCTCACCATCGGATATAGTTTTAGGTCATATCCAGGACCGTAAAACATTTACCGTATAAAAACTTATCAAAATATAATTGTAAAAACATTTATTGAAAAGTTTCTGTAAGAAAATATAATTTTAATATAATATTGTAATGAAAGCAACATTGGATTTTTATAAAATAGTTTTTTTCGAACAAATAATTTTAAACATTTTATTGAATTTGATAAAAAAAAAAAAAAGGTTGAAGGGCGATGCTTAAGGTGGAGGCAGCACTCGGGGTTGCAAAAAAGAAATCCTCCTTAACGACCCACCCAACGGGGTCTGGTAACAGAACTATCTAAAATTCCGGAGTAGAAGACTAACGGTCTTGTCTCTATGATAACACAGTACAGACTGAGAACCGATAGAGAGAGACCAACCCTGAATATATAGGTTGTAATCACCTCCCACTCCTCCTACTCAATCCTGACTATAAATATCAGAAGTAGATAGACATTCAAGTTGGTCACAATATCCCCCGAAGCTGAGCCTGCTACACACTGTAATTAACATGTAACAGATGTAAGTAACATTCATCCAACTCGTTTTTTTTCCCACACACTCCCAACAACAAGAAAAAGAAAAAAAAATTCAAAAGGGAAAAAAGTCATTAAACTGAAGCTCAGAAAAGAAATAAAATAACAATGTCCAATCCACTGTTTATAAGGAACATGATATCCTCCTTGTCCCTTACAACATGCTATTGCTGATTACATTTTTAAACAGGTAGCAGGCTTGGTCTTCGTCTACGTTGTTTTTGTGGTGCACACTCAGGGCAGTACCATTTCAGTCTTCTTGGGGGTCTTCTGGAATGGAAGATAAGCACGATGGCTCTCCATCCCCATCAACAACTGGCTCATCCACGGTGGGTTCAATAGAATTGGTGAGCTCTGCTTCTGAAATATTGTTAGGGGCCACAGAAAGCTCTAAAGGATACAGATGTTTCAATGAGTGGACTTCCACAAGACCATCTTCTCTCCTGACATGGGTGGATCTAACTACATTATCATTGCCTCGTATAAGATCCACAATGGTTCCCAAAATCCAAAATGGTCTCGGTTTTAAAAGATTCAACCAGGACCACACCATCCTTTTGAAGGTGATTCTTTGATTGCAATCGTGAGTGCCCTGGAGATTTCCATTCCAGATCCAAAAGGTATTCGTTGTACCACGATTTATGGAAATCAGCACACCATTGGTTCTATGCTCCATGGTTCTGATCAGTCTCTCCTTGCTGGGTGGCACTGCCGTAGCAAGATCTCTCTGCCTCAATTATAACAATAACTCAGGGCTCTTGTTTGGTTTCAAGAACATGTTGGGAGTAATAGCTGTAGCATTATTGTCTGCAGACACCTGGTATGTTAGAGGTTGATTGTTAACCGATCTCTGAATATCGGAGATCACGGTCACCAGTGTGAAATAATCCAATTTGCTCTTTTGCCAATGATCTTAAATAGACAGGTTTTTATGGTCTTGATGCAACGTTCCCAAGTTCCTCCATACCATGGTGAAAACAAGGGAATAGTCTTAAGTTTCATGCAACACAAGCCAAATTTATCTTGATATTTGTTCATTAGAAAAATACGGCTAAAAAGTTTCCCACTTCCAATAAAAGTCTTGGAGTTATCGCTATAAATTAGCCTTGGAATCCCATATTGATTTGTGAAGCGAGCCAGAGCATGAAAGAAGGACAGCACGCTCATGTCCGGAACCACCTCTATATGGACGGCTCTCACATTCAGGCAAGTGAAAACTAACAAATACATTTTTCTGTCAGAGTTTCCCTCTTTCACCCAGACATGGCCAGTGAAGTCAACGCCTGTATGCTGGTAAGGCACTTCAAAATCAGCATGAGGAGCCGGGAGACTAGCCACAGCATTGGGAAGCACCTATCTGGAATTGTATCGTTTACATCTTGCACAAGATGCCAAGACCTTATTTACCGCTTGTCTACCTTGTGGAACCCAGTAGTCGCTCTGCTTCAATTCAGCAAAGGTTGCTCTGGTTCCCAAATGTGAACATTTCACATGACAGTCTACAACAATACGTTTTGCAATTGGGTGATGTTTTCCAAGCAAAATGGGATTTTTTACCTCATATGCCAGATGTGAAAATCAGTCAAGTCTTCCCCTTGAGAGGATTAGTCCATCAGAATCCAGAAATAGATCCAAAGCATGAACTCGCATGAGTTCCTGGTTCCTAATAGGTTCTGTCAGATACTCAATCTCTGCAGGAAATTCCTGTCTCTCGAGTAATTTTAGCAAATAAACTGCCGCTTTGGAATTAATTGTTGTCCCATTCACGCCCCACTTTAATAGCTAAAAACTTGTAGACCAATGAGGTGACTCTCAGCAAACGAGAAAAGGTTGAGAACCTATGGATAGGTATGATAGAAGGGTATTCTTGGCCCATGACCAGTGAATAGTTCATCGAAGCATGAGCCATCCGTCAGCTATGTTCATTTAAGCATGGTAACTCCTGTGCTGGCCACTGAAGGAGTCCTTTGCCTAGCAAAGAGAGACCAGTACACCAAAATACAAAATTGGACAGAAACCGTCTCATCGTTAATCCACTTGTTATCATATCAGCGGGATTATGCGTTGTGGCCACATATTTAAAAATAGACTTTAGTTTATATCGTGATTCCAACTCGCGATTCATCAGTAAAATGTCCTTCAGTCTGTTTTTAGCAAAAATGTTTTTGCTGGCCATAGATTGCGACAACAGCCAAGACTATCTGGGCATCGGTGGCCACGCCCAACCTAGCTGGGATAAACTGCTCACAATTATTCAGGATGGTTGGCAGGTATTTTAGTGCAAGATAAACTGCCATTAGCTCCAACACAGGCAGAGTTTTTTCCTTCATTGGGGCAACCTTTACCTTAGCGAATAGCAAGCAAGATCGGCAGTCTTGCAACACATATGCTGCAAATCCATAGGCTTCCTTAGAAGCATCACAAAAGATGTACAGGTCGCCAGGTTGTCCCGCAACAAGGGCCTGTCTATCAAAATGAAGATCACTTAACCCTGACAGGTCCTTAGAAAGTTCTTTCCAACCACTCAAAATCTCAGGAGGAAGAGGATCATCCCAACCAAAATGATTCTTCCAGTCCTAATAAGCACATGACTTCACACTGTAACCGGGAGGCAGAGAGACAGTGGGTCGAATAGTTTAGAAGCTTCAGAAAGGATCCTTCTCTTTGTTGAGGCACCAGGATCACACTGAATAGGTGCCACATGCATTTTTTATGAAAGGGGATTGTATTGATACCCCAATACCCTCTCCCATTCCTTGTCATGTACACTTAGCGTACCATCACTTTTCATCCTATCTCGGAGGGTGTCAACATTTGTGTTACATGACTGGATGATAAATCCTCCCTCCCGCAGACGTTTCTTTGTAAGGGAATATAGTTCGACAAGTTTGTGCGGATCTGCTTCAGCTGTAACAAGGTTGTCCACATAAAATCGTGTTTCCATCATCTTTGGACAATCATCCAATGGATACTGAGCTGCATGAAATTTAAGAATACACCCTAATATGAATGGGCTGGCAGTGAACCCAAAAATCAACGTAGAATATCTTAAACAACAAAAATGATCTCCATCCTTGATGAAGAAACAGAACCTGTTCTTGTCAGCTTCCAGGCTGAGATGTATCATTAAGAATGCCTTTCGAATGTCCGCCAACAGAATGTAGTTATTAGTTCTGAAGCTCATCAACAAATTTAGCATGTCTCCTGTGAGGTTGATGCCAGAGTAAGCGGCTTAATTAAGGGACATTCCGTTACCAGTCTTCAAGCTACAATTGAAAACAGAACAGATCTTGGTCGTAGCTGTAAGGTCATGCTTAACAACTGGCCAATGTGGTATCCATACATAATTCTAAAATTCGTGGATGGGTACAAAGATCTCAATTATACCATCCTGCTCCTGTTGCCGGAACACTTTCAAGTAGTCCTGATACATATTATTTTTTATCAGGTCCTTAGTCACCCGGTCCAAGATACGTAAAGAGACAGCATGATTAGATGGGACTCTGGTTAACTTGTCAACATGCCAGGGAAGCTCCACATAGTATGTGCCATCTTTGAACTCTATGGCATTTTGAAAGTGCATTATCTGCTCTTGATCAAAGTCAGAGAAGGTATTTTCATCATGTATTCCCAAAGATTCCAGGTTGAACATCTGTTCCAACCTCCTCTGTACTTCACTATTCGGGAAGAACTCTGCCAAGGGGTCTAAGTATGTGGGTTGGCTCTCAAGAACAAAACACAGGTGGGAGGAATGCACTTGTGGAGTCTGCATCATTACCGAGTTAAACGAGAGGTGTGCTACCTCATAGGGAGTTTAATCCTCAGAGAAGAAGGATTCCACAGTTCCAAATGGAACAACACCTGCTGGTGTGGAGAAGGCCCATCCCTTCAGACAAGGAACGAGTTGAAAAAGCCGCAATTGATGTAGGAGGTCCAAACCGATAATACCTTTGATTGGTATGAAGTCCGAGCCAGTTTCAAATTTCCCGGCCAGGGAACATTTAACATCCCAGAAGGCATCTAACTAGAGTTCCAAATTTGTTAGTCGGACAAATCGATCATCTCGGCTACCAAAACATGAGATGTCACTGGATTTCCACAACCCAAATTGATGTCCAGAGCAACTTCTTTGAAACTTCTATCACATTCGCCAAGCAGGGTGGATAACCTAATCTGGCAATCCATTCCAATTATCTCTATTGAGCCCAAGCCATGCAGTACATCAGCAGACAGATATGACCTCCTACTGCCTGTGTCCAGGAGGCAATTGATTGCAATAGACTTTCTTCCCCTGCTGAAGGTCACAAACAAAATGGGGGGCAAGCTTCGAGAATATCCAGGCCACGTCTGGGGGCTAGTGTTTATATGCAATGATGAGGTAGTCTTGGGTCTCCGTGCCACTCTCTGAGAAGAACTCCTTCCCCTATCAAATGAAGTACTGGCAGAGGTTCCGACCTTGGCCTTTAGTCGTTTAATTGCCTCCCCGGTGAGCTCTAATATGGAAGACAAGAACGGTATGCTGATCCCCGTCAGCCCAATCATTTGCCCCTTTAGCTCCTTAGGAAACTTCAAAAACAGAATCTTGGTCATTAAACGAGCTTCACCTGAAGTATTCACAGAAAAGTCACAGGAATAAGCATTTCCTAGCTCCTCCAAGAGGGGAGCAGTCCTGGAAATAAACTCGCCAAAATCCGAGTAGGAGATCTCCTTCCTTGGTGTATAATCAAGTATGTCTTGGAATATTTGATCGATGATCTCATCGATATTTAAATATTCCTTTTTCAGGAAAGCAAGGGCACGTTGATAATTTGCATCTGTGCAGCTCACATGGTTGATTAGCCTTAAGGCTCTGTCCGTAAGGGAGCATTTTAAGAAATTTAAATGTTCAGTGTCGTTAGCCATACCAACCACACAGTTTTCAAATCTTGACAAAAAATTCTGGAAACTCGTGATCGGTGGCCATCTCAGAACAACCAAATGTGGGTATGGTGATCTCTATCTGTGGAAGTTTAACTACAAAGGAAGCTGAACTTCTTCCTGATGTCGAATGAGGAGTTGTATCCATGAAAGAACTGGCAGTATGTGCAGCCAAGGAATCATCCAATTCACCCAACTCTATATGGTATTCCATGAGTTGTGATGCCCAACTAACTTCTGTTTCCAGTACATCTGTCTCTAGAATTTGAGTCAATACCAGCTTGGTGATGCATACTTCCATTTCATAAATATACTCCAAAATATCCTTGTGGAAGATGGCATAAGTGTGCGGGGTCACTCTATCTCCATGACACAGCTTCAACCGTTCCTCAACCTTTATCTTCAGTCCAGTTATCCGTTGAAGGATCTATTCCCTGGAAACTTCCATGCTGAATAACGAGTTGATAAATTATGTCACAGGTCAGCGAAAAAGGATAATTTTTAAAAATTATTTTTTGCAATTTGATTAAAAAAAAAGGTTGAAGGGCGATGCTTAAAGGTGCAGGCAGCAATCGGGGTTGCAAAAAGAAATCATCCTTAAGAGAGAGACCAACCCTGAATATATATTGTAATCACCTCCCACCCCTTCCTACTCAATCCTGACTATAAATATCAGAAGTAGATAGACATTCAAGTTAGTTACAATATCCCACGAAGCTGAGCATGCCAGATGTAAGTAACATTCATCCAACTCATTTTTTTCCCACACATTAAAGCAAGTTTGAAGGGTCAACAAATTAATTTAAATGATTGTTTTTTTCTTCTTTTTAACGGAGAAGTGGGTTGTTTTTTTTATTGTTTTTTTTTTTTAACTGGGAATCGCAATATAATTGTAAAAACATTTATTGAAAAGTTTGCATGAGAAAATATAATTTTAATAAAACAATTTTGTAATGAAAGCAACATTGGATTTTTATAATATAGTTTTTTTTTTCGAACAAATAAATAATTTTAAACATACAGAAAGTCTATCATCCTGATGGTATTATCTGTGAAAAAAAAAAATGTCTTTTTGAGTAATCTTGTCAAGATTTATTTTCTCCAGTAATGTCGATTGTACCACGTTTCTGGAAGTAATAAATGTTAATTTTAAGTTAATTTATTCTTTCCCTTTCCGGAAGTAATCGTTCACCATTTTAATTTTTTTGTTATTTATTTCATGCTTCGGCCATAGTTTAAAATAATGGTATCTCCCTTGCATTTGGACAGCAGGTGCATGAAATAAAATGGCGTCTCTGATTTCGGCAATAAAGTGTAGAAGCACTGAAAAGGGCACTAGTGCAGAGAGTGATCCGGATGTAAATAATAACGTTATTATTTAAAATGCCATTCTTAACATGGGGAGGGGAGGGTGTTTTGTACCTATTCTATACTTCCACCTTACAATTGAATAAAAAAAAACATATCATAAAACTTTAATTAAATTTGGAAATACGATTTTAAAAATAGCGCGGATCACTCTCTGCACTTGCACCCTGAAAAGATAAATATTGAAAAAATAAATAAATAAATAATAAATAAATAACATTTTAGAGTGGGGGATCATTTTCTGATATAAATTTAACCTAAAGTGATCACCCACTTCTTGGCCACTTGACGTTCAACGAGACATGTCACCGCAGCTTTATTTCAAGTTTGGCGAGTGCGGGGAGAGGTGTGTAAGGGCGGCAAACATGACAATTTTGGGAGAGGGAGAGGATAACATTTGAAACATAAAATAACGATATATTTAATTAAAATTTAGTAGTGTTGGGGGGTGGTGAATTTAAAACATTAACACAATAAAATTAATTTTCGTGGAGGGATGGGGGAAATACCAAATTTCTCTTTTCATAGTATTCATAAAGGCTGTTTAAGTAGATCTTCATTTTTTTAGGGATTAAACGACGCTATTTATTTATTTTTTATGAGAGGGGGGGGGGAAATAAAACGAAAAATGAATTAATTATTAATTAACCCACAACCTACCTTTAAAAACGTCTCTAGGAGTTTTCAGGTGTACTGAAAACGAATATCGCATTTAAAATTGGGGCCGGCAACTAGTTTTCACGGTATTACAAATATTTTTCCCCATGTTTCATATATAAATGTATAAAAGTAACGTGGCGACCATGCTTGTTTTTAGATGCGCAGAAACGTGTGTGTGAAGGGGCGATGAAATGACAAGATAATGCCGAGCTAATTTTATTATTATTATTATTATTATTAGTGCTAATGCAGAGAGTGATCCGCGCTATTTTTTAAAAATTTTGTTTCCACGTTTAATTAAAGTTTTATCATATGTTTTTTTTTTTATTCAATTGTAAGGTTAAAGTAGAGAATAGGTACAAAACACCCTCCTCTCGCCATGTTAAGAATGGCTTTTTAAATAATAACGTTATTATTTCAGCAGGGATCAATAAGTGCATGAGTACCTTATTATTATTATTATTATTATTATTATTATTATTATTATAAAATAGCAAAGAAAAGGAAAATAAAATAAAAACATTGCATATTTTACTCATATATTTATCAGTTAGGTGTAGCATTAGGTGTGTCAGAAATTTCGTGAAAATAGTGAATAATTCCACCCCATCTTTCCAAGCTCATAACTCCTCGAAACATGTAACTCAAGCCCTAATTTTTTTTTCAATTAAAGGACCAAGGTTTCATTAAAAAAAAACAAACAAACGTGTTTTTTTTTTTAAAGGTTTTAAACTTCGGACTTTACTGGTAAATTTCTAAAAAAAACGTTCTTTTTTTTGTTTTAAATTTGAATATATTATTTATTGACCTTTTCTCTTCAATTTGTGATATATAAGACTTTGGTACATAAATTAATTATTTACTTTTTAATAGACATTTCAAAATGAGAGGCGTGAATTATTCGACCCCCTGTCTTTCCAAGCTTATAACTCCTCGAAAAATGTAATTCAAGCCCTAATTTTTTTTTCAATTAAAGGAGCAAGGACCAAGGCTCCATTAAAAAAAAAAGAAAAAACAAATAACGTGGTTAAAAAAGGTTTTAAACTTCGGACTTTACAGGTAAAGTTATAAAAAACACTACGTTTTTTGTTTGTTTTAAATTTGAATATATTATTTATTGACCTTTTCTCTTCAATTTGTGAGTAAATTAATTATTTACTTTTCGGTGAGTAAATTAATTATTTACTGTTTAATAGAAACTTGAAAATGGGGGGGGGCGTGAATTTTAAAAAAGTTTGTCTAAAATATTATATTCGGTTTATTGGAAAGAACATAAAATTTCACATTGACCCTGAAAATATCTTAAAAATAGAATCAATAGAAAAATTTTGATAGATTTTTAAAGTTTAAAAATTGAAAAATATTGAGTTCGTAAAATTCATTACTGTTTTAAAAAATATTTTTATTACTTTTAAAACAACTTTAATAGTTTATTTTGGAAGTATAATCTATAAAGAGAATAAATAAAGCACTTTTAACAGAGAAATTACGAGATTTTTATATTTTATTCGCAGTTTCGTGTTAGGGGTGTCAAAAATTCTTACAAAAATTCTGATACACCTAGTGTAGCATTGCTTAAATGTTATGGATTAATGTCTGCATATTTTTAATCTTTTGCACATATTTGTTTAGTATTCCTCTTTTCAAATTTAATTGTAACAACGGAGAAAAGAAGAAAGCAGTTAATTAAATTCCTTCGTAATTTTCACTCTGCTTCTAGTTTCTCTGAACATGCAGCAATTAAAATGTGATGTGAACTAATATATCGCTGATCAACTCACTTAGAATGTTTCTGTTTATATGCTCTCTAAGAAATAGTTTTTTACTTTTACTTTTAGGAGGAATTTACCATATTTGCGGTGAATGAGAATTTTCTTTTTATTAGTGAATTTATTTATAACTAGTATTTCAGCCCAGCGTTGCCCGGGTGTTTGGAGGTGTATGTTGAGCAAAAAAACAAAAACAAAAACAAAAAAAAGCGGTCAATTTTTTTAACTTTGACCCCTATTATGAATCCTTAACATTTATTGTTTGGGGCTAAAAGCAAGTTATTTAGATCCACGTCCGAGGAACCTATATCTAAAATTTCAAATGTTTAGACCCAAAATTGTTGGAGGATTTTGGTAGAGTTCTCAAAGGTCACATCGTTGAACTTTGACCCCTTAACAGCCAAATTTCTGACCGAAAACGGATTACAAAGATTTTTCCAAATCTCAGTACCCTGTATATCAAATTTCGAGTCTGTAAACTTCAAATTAGCAGAGTTATTGTGTAGGGAAATGTACACACACACAGACACAAACAGACAGACAGACAGATACACAGACACGTTCACTTTTATAGATATATATATGCAGTTGCTAAAAACTGAAAAAAGCATCCATAACAAACATGTCCATTGTCTATGTAAAAAAGCTTACCGAAAGACAGTTAGGTGTTTATTATCTGTTATTAGTAATTTAAAAATTAAGTCTTGCTGATATTTAAAAATCAAATATTCAATAAGTTAAACACGTGTGATTACAAATATGTTTAACCTTCATATGAATTAATGCATCTAAAACCAAGCTCCTATCTTTACATCATCAACACTTTGATCTCCTCTGGCGTCAATTGAAAGGGATGGCTCTCGCCTAGGGGAAGCTCCATGTTTTGCTAAGCTTCTGGGCTTGACCTTTACTCTTGACCTGAAATGGAACACGTACATCAAGTGTGTTGCCAAGGTCGCTGGAAAAATGGTAGGATTCTGCTACCGCTCCAGAAGATCTCACTGCTGATGCAATTCTCTATCTATATAAAAGCCAAATACGTCCAAGGATGGAGTACTGCTTCCACATCTGGGAAGGAGCTGCTAAAAACAGCCTATCTTGCCTTGACAGAGTTACAAAATAAACTTTGTGTCTTAATGGGGGATGCCCTTTTCTCTTCCCTGCGACCTCTTTCCCACAGGAGAGACATTGCAAGCCTATCTTTGTTTTATCGTTACTTCCATGGAGAGTGCTTGTCTGAGCTCTAATCCCTGGTCCCCCCTCACCAATCTTTCATGAAAAACACCCGTCTTACTGAAACCACTATTAAAAATTTCCCCGACTCTTTATCTGTGCCAAAACTAAAACGTAGATTCCATGAACAAAGCTTCTTTTTTAGAAGTGCATGCCTGTGGAACTCTGTTCCGTTTGCCTGTTTCCCACCTGACTACAACCTGGATATCTTCAACTCCAACATAAACAAATTCTTGATGAACCGCACCCTTAAGTAAGATACTTTATCAAATCTCTAATACGAACGTACTGTACATGCAATCACACTTATCCCCGAGTGACTTCCGGGCCTTGATAAGTGGTGACCACCTTGTAAAAAAAAAAAAAAAAGGGTCTACTAATATTTCTCATTCAAATCATTAGGATAATAGAATTGATCATTGAGAAATATATGAGAAGCAATACAAAATATACTAAGTAAAGAAAATACCAGCATCAATACAGATATACATCAATACAAGACTACGTTTGTAGTATTGTCGTAAATTGTTTGGATAAACCCTAAATAATAATTTAAATATGTATACTTACTGATATTTAAAGATCATACATTCAACACATTGATAAATTAAATGCCTCTGGTTACAAATAATTTTACCTTCTGTATGAATTAGATGTGAAGATTCAAGAAGACCCTTCTCACCCTTAGACTTCACCCTAAACATTATTGAAACATGACATATACACACTAAATTCTATGGAAAAGACGCCTGCAGAGACATCTTTATAAAATATAAATCAACTCTTCCCATTAAATCATAATTAGGATATGCACTACATGAAACAATTGCATCCATAACAAATACACTTACAAAATAGACAAAATCACTACCACTAAACATTCACAACAAATATTAAAACTGAACCGATCCTCCTTAAATTCATACACAACCCTAAAAAAACCTATAAAACAACAATCGCGCACACACTCCAACACATGTTTCTTTAAACTACCACACTTTAGTGATAAAGCAATCCGCAGAGAATAACTTAACATCAAACTCACACACTCTGGAAGACAACAACATAAAACTGTGGACGCACATACTAAGTTTTTTAATTACATCAGGAGTATAATTACACATATGCATAAAAGAACACACCACTACAAAGACATTATCATTCACAAAGACACAATCAAAGACATAAAGATAAAAATATTAGCCATGGAAAGGCATCAGAGGAACTTAATATTGAATGAAGCAACATTAATAAAAAAAAAGTCACACCCAAAATGAATAAGAGAACAGAACTGAATTACAACCTCTTAGTATAATTAAGACCATATACATATTACTATAAATAAATCGATACAAAACAGTCCTCAACCAAAAGAAAACAGTAGATTGGAACCAAATAACAACTTCCTCATGATATTATGATAAATAACTACAACAGTTTCACTGTTAACATACTAACACTATATAAAGTAAATAGATACAACACTGATATAAGCTCACGTTTAAATAAATGGCCAATACAATAACACTATAGTATACAATACAAAACAGACACGATTATATACATTACATTTCAAAATATATATTATATGGCTATACATTTATACTACATAAAAATAATAAAAATTATAATAATAATGATGATAACAATAATAAAATAAAACTTATTATCAAGGGAGATTACCTTTCCATTTTAGTAACGAAATAAGAAAAGAGACAAAAAACACAACAAAAAGTAAAAACATTTAAATCAAATTCAATTAAAATAGAAAATTTAAAAATTATGCTAAACGAATGACAAAGAGGAAATAAATCATAGACATAGCAAATAAATAGAAAAGGAATGTATATATAATATATATATATATATATATATATATGATGATTGCAACGCCTTGTCAGACGAGTGCCAGTCTCTCAGACACTTAAAGTCCTTGAGCCCAAAAATGATGTCCATTGCCACAAGACCATTTTCAAAGACAAATACCTGAGAGAGTATCTATACACAGATGATATTACAGAGTCTTTGCTTTGTACGACAGCTAAGTCTCTCTCTAGGTTCAAAATTTTAAGATCCAGCAACAAGCAAGAGCAAAATAGCCAGCAACAAGTTAAACTGCAGACCACCTTAATGCGGGTACTGGTTTCCCGCTTTATGTTTTTTTTTTTTTAAATCAGAGATTTGCTTCTCCTAGAAAGGTTGCCTTCACCACGGCTTACGGGAACCCTCTCCACCCCATCACGCACACACTGTGGAACAAAAAAAACTATTTAGTAAAGTAGATTAGCCAGTGATAGCGTAAGCTCTGAGGGGTTGCAAAGGATGCCCTATGCGACCCCCACCCCTACTGGGTCGAGTAACAAGTATTGTAGTACGGCGAGCAGCGAGTAACTAAGTTGTGCCAACCGTTGACCAGTAAGTCATTAACACTACTGGTACTAGTCAGAGACACAATTCTTTTATAACAGAAGTATTGTGCCTCCCACTACTCCTCCAAGTCTATAAGAGACTCGTCCTCTCAACCAATCAGATTAGAATTCCGCCCTCGAGGCCGGCGCCACCACGTAAGCAATTTTCTTTTTTATTTATTTTATTTTATTTATTTTCTTACAATACATACACACAAACATACACGGTTCTATATCTATCTATCTATCTATCTATCTATCTATCTATATATTATAATAATAATAATAATAATAATATTAAAAAGTTTGAAATTCCACAAATTATTTACAAGTGAAATAAACCGTTCATTTCACTAACAAGAGTTATGCACTTTCACTAATAAAATAATAAAAACGGTTAAATTGAAAGTAAAATAAAAATAAACATGTTATAAATGTTTAATAAACAAAAAATAAAGGAATAAAATATAATGTACATGCATGCGTTAAAATATTGAATTAACAAACATTAAATCGATATTGATTTGTTCTTAATCTGCGTTCGTTTCAATCACAGCCGACTAAAGAGAAAAATTATGACGAAACATCCCTTGTTCTAACATCATCCTTGACAATAGGATTTTATTTCTGAAAATTTAGATTCCATGCTACGAATACTAAATACACCCCAAGCAGTAATAAAGAAAATTACTAAAAATGAATGTTTTTCAATACTTTCGATGACTTGTAAATGCATAGATGCAGTGGGAAAAATTACATTAAAAAAAGTCTTTTAACACTACACACAATGTTTCAAGCAAACTACAACATTCTCCTCGAGAAGTTGTTTTACTTACTTTTTTTTATTTCAAACTAGAATTTGTATCTTGTCTTGTTGTGGAAGTAAAATTGAACACATTTCATTAAAATATATGTAAAACAGTATTTCAATGGGCCAGAGGGTAGAGTCTTGATTTAAAACTCTTTCCTATTTATCTAAGTTGCAAATAGTTATGGAAGTTGAAACAATACATAATCCATGTGCTAATGTAAGTTGTATAGACGCATAATTTTAACAGTTTTTCTTAATAAAATTTACGTACTAAGTCCATAACAAATGCCAAGAAAATGATATTTTTTAATATTACTATAGGGTAATTCCATCTCAAATCATCCAGACCATAACACCCTTACCTCTCAGATTTTTTCCAAACTTTCACCATATGTTGGTATCATAAAAACTAGGGAATCCTGACAATTTGAGCGTTTAACACCAAGCGGTTCCGGAAATATCACAATTTTGGTATTTTATTTATATCGCGTTGAGGCACAAATTTGCAAAATTATGAAATTACGTTTTTTGGGCATATATCAAATTCTAGACTAGGTAGAACCTTGAAAATTTGCAGGGACAAGGTTTTCCACATGAGGAATCCAAAACTCACGTTTAAAACCTCTGAAAATGAACTGTTTCTGAGTTATTGAACTTTTAAGCCCAGATTTGGGTATTGGTCTATGGCGACCCAAAGAAACATGTGGCACTATTGGAAATTGACTTTTTTTGTTCCTAGACATTCTTGATAGTCTGAACATAAGTTCCTCCAAAAAAATGATTTCCGTTGCCCGATCGTAAAATATGCTTCAATACAGGGTGGTCGCTAGAAAAGCGGGAAATTATAGCTCGTGCGTCTAATTTATTTGCTTCTTGATTCTCAAAATTATGGATGGCAGCAGACTTTGAAAGGCATAGGATTATTCTTTTCAAAAATGAAAATTCGATTTAGGGACAGACAAAATATCTAGTTTTGTTATCATTTTTTTAACGATTACAAAGCATCAGTTTGATAATATTGTAACAAACTTGAAACGAAAATGTATTGAAGCAGTTGTTACTTGTCAAAAAGGAACGAGTTAAAAAAACAAAAAAGAAAAAAAACAATTCCTCGCTTTTGTAAAAATATAGTACCATTTGACAAATTTCCCGCTTTTCTAGTGACAACCCTGTATGATATTTTAATTTATGCAGATTTCGTCCATTGATTATTATATTGTACCCAATATATGACTGACCTGGTCGTAAAATAAACTTAAATATATTTGATTTATACAGATTTTGTATCTATCATTATCATTATCATTATGATTTCATTTTCATGTTTCACTCGTTTTTGAATTTTTATATTTTTCATTATCAATTAAATTTTTGCAACTATTTCACCGTTGAATAACCTTAGTTTAAAATAAATGTATTGTATCCACGTATAATCGTTTATTTTATTCACCAAAGTTTGAAAGTTAGAAAGAAACAATCATTTATTTTTCTCTTATTAGTTTCCTTGTCTGTTTTGAATAAAGTATATTTTCTTTAAATAAAACATTCATTTAATATGTATACTGTTGTTACTAATTTTATAATAAAGAAAAATATTATTGTGGAGAATTGTTTGTCTAAGATAGGTATCACCTCTAGCCTTTTCAAGTTTTTAGGTCTAATACTACAAACGTGTTTCATGATATTAATAAGTTTGAGGATTGTAAAGCCATAAAAAATCTAGAAAAATCAACGAATGGTCAGATTTTTCATGATATTTTTTATACTTATTCATTTTTAAATCAACTCATATATAAAAAGTACGTTTCGTTTAATATATAAGGGGAAACATTTTTAGATGGTCTTCCCCCTATAAGTCATGTTACGAAAACTACAATATGGTTGTCTTCAAGTCTAACGTAAACAAGTTCTTGATGAGCCGTTCTATATAAGTTAACAAATTTACCGAATTGATTACTATATTGTCCAATTTCTACTGTACACGTTTTAACCCTTATACTCGAGTGGCCTCTTGGCCTAGATAATGTGGTGATGTCTGTGTAAAAAAAAATAAATTTAGGCTCATAAAAATTGCAACATTTTTAAAGTTGATATAGACCCATTGTTTATTTTACTTACCTTAAAGTTGAAAAAAAAAATGGACATAAAATCAAAATTATGTTAAAAACTCCAGGCTTTTTCTCAATGATATTTTGTCTCAATATTATTTGAATTACAACGGAATAACAGAATTCTAAATAATAATTAATCTTAAAAAGATATAAATGACATTAAATTCTAATATTTCCCGATATGAAGTTTAATCATACACTTTTTATAACAAGTTTACAATATTAAAAAAAATATTTATATATTCAAATAATAGCATGTATGAATATAGGCAACATTAAAATCGGAAATCCAACATCGACCTAAAAAATCGTTTGGATTTGGTAGATTTCTCTACATAATCCACCCACCTCCCTCAATTCTCTACATCATCCACCCATCTCCCTCAATTCTCTAGATCATCCACCAGACTCTACTTCGATCCTGGCACAGTGCAGGTTCCTCCGTGATGGCAGTTCATGCACAAAAATTGTCTTTTTTGTTAAGTTATTTCCTGGTAAACATGTGTGTCTCTTTGTGTGACAAATTTAATTTGTCTTGTACAGAAAAATATCTAAAAAATAACCAGTTTCTTCTGCTAGTCAACACAGGCTTTTCATATATTGCACTTTGTTGGTGTGTAAGCCAGGGAACAATGAAAGGAACCCTACACAAAGCTAGTTTGGATTTGATAGATTTAATTGAAGGAGTATCACTTTTATTTTTACGCTTTCTTTCAAATAAATTTATGGAGGCCTCTAATTAACTTTTACTTTTGCGCTTTTTTTCAAATAAATGTATGGAGGCCTCTAATTAACTTTTATTTTTGCGCTTTTTTTTTCAAATAAATGTGTGGATGCCTCTAATTAACTTTTACTTTTGCGCTTTTTTTTTTTCAAATAAATGTATGGAGGCCTCTAATTAACTTTTACTTTTGCGCTTTTTTTTTCAAATAAATGTGTGGATGCCTCTAATTAACTTTTACTTTTGGGCTTTTTTTTCAAATAAATGTATGGAGGCCTCTAATTAACTTTTACTTTTGGGCTTTTTTTTCAAATAAATGTATGGAGGCCTCTAATTAACTTTTACTTTTGGGCTTTTTTTTTCAAATAAATGTATGGAGGCCTCTAATTAACTTTTATTTTTGCGCTTTTTTTTTTCAAATAAATGTATGGAGGCCTCTAATTAACTTTTATTTTTGCGCTTTTTTTCAAATAAATGTATGGAGGCCTCTAATTAACTTTTATCTTGCACTTTTTTTCAAATAAATGTATGGAGGCCTCTAATTAACTTTTATTTTGCACTTTTTTCCAAATAAATGTATGGAGGCCTCTAATTAACTTTTACTTTTGCGCTTTTTTTTTTTCAAATAAATGTATGGAGGCCTCTAATTAACTTTTATTTTTGCGCTTTTTTTCAAATAAATGTATGGAGGCCTCTAATTAACTTTTATTTTTGCGCTTTTTTTAAAATAAATGTATGAAGGCCTCTAATTAACTTATTTTTGCGCTTTTTTGTCAAATAAATGTATGGAGGCCTCTAATTAACTTTTATTTGTGCGCTTTTTTTCAAATAAATGTATGGAGGCCTCTAATTAACTTTTATCTTGCACTTTTTTCAAATAAATGTATGGAGGCCTCTAATTAACTTTTATTTTGCACTTTTTTCCAAATAAATGTATGGAGGCCTCTAATTTTACTTTTGGGCTTTTTTTTCAAATAAATGTATGGAGGCCACTAATTAACTTTTATTTTTGCGCTTTTGTTTCAAATAAATGTATGGAGGCCTCTAATTAACTTTTACTTTTGCGCTTTTGTTTCAAATAAATGTATGGAGGCCTCTAATTAACTTTTATTTTTGCGCTTTTTTTCAAATAAATGTATGGAGGCCTCTAATTAACGTTTATTTTTGCGCTTCTTTTCAAATAAATGTATGGAGGCCACTAATTAACTTTTATTTTTGCACTTTTTTGTCAAATAAATGTATGGAGGCCTCCAATTTAGTTTTTTTTTAGCGCTTTTTTTTCAAATAAATGTATGGAGGCCTCCAATTAACTTATTTTTGCACTTTTCTTCAAATAAATGTATGGAGGCCTCAAATTAACTTTTATTTTTTGCGCTTTTTGTCAAATAAATGTCTGGGGGCCTCTAATTAACTTTTATTATTGCGCTTTTTTTTTTCAAATAAATGTATGGAGGCCTCTAATTAACTTTTATTTTTGCGCTTTTTTTCAAATAAATGTATGGAGGCCTCTAATTAACTTTTATTATTGCGCTTTTTTTCAAATAAATGTATGGAGGCCTCTAATTAACAGTACCGTTATTTTTTGTCAACACAGAATATGGTAAAAGTTATTTAATACGGTAAACTCTTGTCTGTATAATTCGTTAAAAAGAAAACTATTTGTTTAATTTCAGCTAGATCAGACAACTGGAAATGGGTCAAGGGCATTACTTATTGCACGCCCCACGTAAGTCTTATATTTTTTATTCATTTTTTAGGTGCTAATGCACTTACTGATCCGGGCTATTTTTGAAATCGTATTTCTAAGTTTAATTAAAGTTTTATGATATGTTTTTTTTTATTCAATTATACGGTTAAAGTACAGAATAGGTACAGAACACCCTCCCCTCCCCATGTTAAGAATGGGTTTTTAAATAATTTTATTACTTCAGCACGGATCAATAAGTGCATGAGTACCATTTTTTATTGTAAATGTTTATTTATTCATAAATTTTGACATAAGTAACGTATAAAAAGTTTATTTAGTAACGTATAAATCTTTATTGTTTTGCGTTTTTTTTTCTTACAGTTACATTGAATTTAAAACAGATTTTTTTTTCATAATATATGAGAAATTACTTATTTTGGAACGTATGCACTCATGTTAACGTGCTAAAATAATGTTTTTATTTAGAAACCATTCTTAACATAGGGAAGGCAGGGAGTTTTTCAACAATTTTGTACTTTCATCTAACAAGGTGATAAAATAATATCGTAAATCCCAAATGTACTGGTAAATATGATTTAAAACAATAGCTTTTTTTTTTTTACATGGGTGTCACCACTTATCAAGGCCCAGAGGCCACTCAAGGATAAGGGTTAATAGGTATACATTAGTCATTGTGATTTTAGCATAGTAAACAGTGGGAATTTTGTAACTTGGAGAGCTTGGTAGTATAAGTGCATAAGCACCATTTTTATTAAAAAAATCTATGATTTATTAATGAAAAATAAAAATAATTTTAGCTTTTTTTATTGTAGTTCCTTTTTTTTCTTTTTACCTGGAATGTTAATATCTTATATTTAATACACAAATATAACATTATTAATCATTAACAGTATAAATCTTACAAACTTAAAAAATTATGACAAAGATTGCAGTTTGAAAAAGAAAAACAAAGGTTTAAAAAAAATCATTAAGTCACTTCTGCTATTCCATACTCATGAAAAAAAAATTTGTATACTTAACACCAGTCTGACGTCACGGGATTTTTTGCCCTGGCCTTCAAAATCGGTTGGAGCCCCCTAGTATACTATAGAAGTGCCCAATAAAAAGGGAGATAACCTCGTTCTATTGGCTCTGGGGTGCTTCCACAGTTTGTATCTTGTTCCCTCTCTTTAATCATCACCCATACTGCTATATCTAACGGTACTTTAACTATAAGCAATTAGCAACTTCTGTCTGAAAGATGGAGATAATTCATGGAATGATGCAACTCATGAGACTAGACCAAACTATACTTCATTCAACAAAGCAAAGTCTGCCTTAATTTGCCGGAATAATAAGGCAAAATATTTCTGGTATGAGTTGATAAAACAAAAACAGGCACTACACTTGTTGCAATATTTTTCATCAATAATTGGGGTTATGGCCCCTCACAGTGGGAAGATTCTATTTATAAACGACACTGCTAGGAACTGATGAATCAAATTAATTCACGTTCTGCTACCAACCTATCAGAAACCAGAATTGCTCCATAAAAATTAAACCTTTTTCTTTAGCAACTTTGCATATGTTTTCTCCGTGTGAGCATGGGAAGAATCTTTTGCTCTGTGGCTACAAAGGTTATAAAGTCAGGAACCTTACCAAAAGAACTGTCTGCTGAGAACCAGTCACTAGCAGGACTTGTATAGAAGAACTAACCATTAAAAACTTGTGAAACTAAACATGGCTTCCAAACTGAGAACCAGTCACTGGCAGGACTTGTATAGAAGAACTAACCATTGGAAACGTGTGAAACTAAACATGGCTTCCAAACTGAAAACCAGTCACCTCCAGGACATGTATAGAACAACTAACCATCGGAAACTGTTCTGAAACTAAACATGGCTTCCAACATAGTTCATTATAAAGGTTATTTCATTCATTATAAAGTGTACAGTGAAAGATTATTTCATTATATTGTATGGGGATAATGTGTAAAGTGAAAAAGTGAAACTAAAAACAATTTGAGCAGAAGTAGTTTTTATTGATTTACAAGGGGCGTGCAATAAGTAATGCCCCTAACTCACTTTCCATAGCAGTAGAGCAACGAAACTTGGCACTGTTATTAGTCTTTCTTTACATAGGAACCACCCTGGGTTATACATCTCTCCCATCGTTTGATGCAGCTCTGGAGACCGTTTTTGTAGAACACCCCAGGTTGGTCCTCCAACCACGATGTGACTTCAGAAATCAAGGCTGCATCATCTGGGAAACACTGTCCTTTAAAAAACAACTTCATGGCTGAGAAGAGGTGAAAGTCAGAGGGTGCTAGGTCAGGAGAGTAGGAAGGATGGGGGAGAATTTCATAACCACATGTCCTTGCTTCTGATCTGGCGACATATGAGTTGTGGACCGGAGCGTTGTCCTGCAGGAGGAGGGTACCTTTGCTGATCTTGCCCTGCCTCTTGATTTTGATGGCTTCCCTTAATTTCCTCAAAAGTGAAGCATAATAGGCTCGTGTAATTGTGATACCTTTTGCCTGGAAATCTGTCATCACTACTCCGTCCTGGTCCCAGAAGACTGTGAGCATGACCTTGCAAGCGGAGGGCTGCACCCTTCCCTTCTTTGGAGGTGGTGAGTACAAGTGCTTCCACTGCATTGACTGGGCTTTGGTCTCTGGATCATAGTGATGGACCCAGGTTTCATCCTGTGTAATCAGTCTTTTGAAAAACTTTGATTCATCTTCTTGGCACATATCCAAATTCATCCCCAAGAACTCGACGTGTACTTGCTTCTGAAATGGTGTGAGCAACCTGGGAATCCATCTGGCAGACACCTTATGCATATGCAAATGGTCAGGAACAACAGGCCCTGTACTAATCTTGACATCTTGGGCTATTTGGCAAATAGAATGTGCCGATCTTCCGAAATGGCAGCCTCAACTTGACGGACAGATGCCTCATCAATGGCAGGTGGGGGGCGACCAGGTCTGGGAGCTGTTTCTACAGCTTTCCGGCCATGTTTGAATTCACGATACCAGCATTTTACAAGATCATATGATGGGGCATTATCACCATAAGTTTCTTTTATTTCATCAAAAGTCTCCTGTGGTGTGCATCTTTTCAAATACAAAAACCGGATCACTGCTCGACATTCAACAGGCTCCATTTCACACCTGACTCAGTTCAAACAGTTGTAATTTGCCACATAATCCCGAGAGATATAAATCATTGCACATGCAAAATTTCAGCTAGATCACACAACTAAAAGTGGGTCAGGGGCATTACTTATTGCACACGCCTCGTACTTTGTGCGAAACTTTTAGACAAAACAATTTAATGTGGAAAAAAGATAACTTATCCGAGCTGAGAAAAAATAGCCGAGATATAGACATTGGAAATTACCGTGTAGTGGCACCTCATCTGTTTACAATTAGCTACGTTGCTGCCAAAGGAAGGGATAATGCCTGGGAGTGTGTACAACATGGTTATTATGTAACAAAAAACATTATCTGTACTAAAATTTAATTGGTATGGATTGGATGCTGATAGTATGTTTAATATCGATGATAATACCCAGGATTATGTCTTGAATCACAAAGGGAAGGGTATCATAAGTTTAAGCCATTTGGGTTTGATAACAATGAGTTACAAATTCCATAATGAAATCATGTGGTTATTGTTTACTTTCTTGGTCCAAACTTATTTATGTTATTTCACTGACTTTACAATTTGTGCAATTGCTTCCTCTTATTTGAGTTGTTTATGCGAAATATTCTGTTTTGCAATTTTTTATATGAGGATCATTTGGATCATTGGGACTAGTGTTCTCATCTTGATGGTAATAGTAGCTCGACTAATCGAAATAATAATGAAATTTTCAGTCTTTAAATATATCTTCATACATTTTAGTTTTTAGTTAATTAGAGAGAAAATAAAATTATAAAAGAAATCAAAACATTGGCAAATATAATAAACTTAGTAGGAAAACAATTCGACATGCATAACTAATGAACGGCCATTTTTAACCGACTTTGAGTCTAATCCAAATAATAATGAAATGTTGGCAGTTCTACACTATCAGAACGAAATTTTGTAGGTGATATGTAGAGTTTTGAGATAAAAAAAACAATTCGACATGCTTAACTAATGAACGGACATTTTTAACCGACTTTGAGTCTAATCCAAATAATAATGAAATGTTGGCGGTTCTACACTATCAGAACGAAATTTTGTAGGTGATATGTAGAGTTTTTAGATAAAAAAATGGTTTCTACTGATTTTTTTTGTCAATTATAATAAATTACTGTGCAATGTTATATATTTTATCTCACCCGCTCTTTGCTCCTTGACATTGGCAAAATAAGACAAACAATATATCTTAATATTCAATACAAATTTTATTGATCCTCGGTTGCAAAAAGGAATGCTAATTTTGCCGCTGAAAAGAGATGTTAACAACCTCAAAAAGTTATAGTCTTTCGTCTTCAACAGGAACTGAAAACAGGTTTATCTGTCTTCGAAGATCTAAGTTTACAGCTCTTTGTAGTATTCAGTTCTCGCATTCAGACGATATTACAGAAGTTCATAATTAATGTTCATGTAAGGAATGCTATTTAATAACAGGTAAGCAGTTCAGACCTAAAAGTCTCAGAGAAACTTAAATAATAATTATAGAGACTGTGGGGGTCGTCAGGCCTTTTTAGGAACTAACTTCCTCCACAAATAAATAAAAATAAAAAGAAGACTTACATGCAAAACAAACGGAGGTTTATTAACAGAAACCAACCATTAACAAATAAAATATAATTCTCGTTATAATGAGTTCAGAAGTCCTTTTTAAGTGTTCGTATAAAAAAAGGAGAATGTCTTTTTTTTTTTTTTGTTGAACTGTTTATATGTTAAAACATGTTAAGAGAGGCAGTAGGTAATGTTCGCCTGTGAAATTGTATGAAGCGCGTGGAGCGGTGAAAATGGAAGAGTGATAGTAACACGCGTGGAACGTCCGAATGAAAATTCAGTTGAGAGAGAGATTTGATGTTTGTGTGTGCTTAAATACTATTTGGACCGGCTCCCAGCGAGCTTAAAAAGAAAAGTCTAGAAAAATGTCCTTGGAGAAATCCCATTGGACGGAAACATCACGTGGGGTGCTCTGTACTACGTCTGCTCGTTTTGAGTCGATTTAATATATAAGGCCACGCCGGAATTTGCGTGGGAGTTATTTTTTATTTTTCATGCGCCAACACAATTACAATCACACTGTGCGCCCAAATTGTATTTATTTTTATAACAATTTTTAATCCGAATCTTAACCGTGTCAACTGGCGCAAGACTAATCATTTAAGCTTCAAATAAAAATCTCAATATATATATATATATATATATATATATATATATATATATATATATATCGACACTTGAGAAATTTCAGAATAAGGACTGGCATGGATAATCTCTCCCTTTGTGAAGATAGATTAGCCTTGCTGAGCTGAAGACAGTAACTTATCAAGTAGTCATGTCACCAAAAAAATCTTGAGGATTGTCATTCATGACAGAACACTCAAAAACATGTAGATTGTCATACACAAGCCATCACCTTTAGGAAACTATAGATTTGTTGATTCTGGACTATATGATTCCATAAAATTCAACTTTCGATGATATGATGACAACAGAGGCAGATGAAAAATATTTTTGGCAGACCTTATTTCGATCCCTGCACAGTGCCGATCCCTGGGTGATTGCAGTTTATGCAAAAAAATATGAACAATTGTGCATTTCATGTCCACTTGAAGATGGAAAATCAGGTATTTTCTGATATTGCTCTGCGTTTGCATGTAAGCCAGGGCACGATAAAAGAAACCCTTAACAAATGCTTGTTTACATTTTACTTGGCAGCGCACCGCAGCTTTCTTTTTACTCAATTCACAGTCAAAACACATTGACGAATAAAGAACCCAATTCAGTTAATTTTATTTATCGTGGACTATTATCCTCATCTTTTCTTAGCTGTTTCACAACGTTTCGGCCAACTATTCCTCTGGCCATTGTCAGTTAGCCAAAATGTTGTGAAAAAAACTAAGAAAAAAATGAGGATAATGGTCTGCAATAAATAAAATTAATAAAACTAAACTCATTTCAATAATGAATTCCAATTAAATAATATAACCCAATTCAGGTTCAAAGAAATGTTCATACTATTCTGACAATGTTGAGGCACCAGATAAAACTATGTTATTTGCTTTGGAGTTGAAAAAGTACAAATGGGTGGTGGACTTGAAGTATTAACAACTCGAAGGAGTAAAAGTGGGATTGGTTTATATTGTTCTGGTAAAAGTGAATAAGAATCACGTCAATCAATACGTTTTTCCATTTAGTCTAATATTGCCAAAATCTATCTTTTCACCATTGCTGTTTTTAAATCATCATTTTATCTTATAAAATCATAAGCACCAAAATATGTTTACATCTTTCCACTGTAATCATCAGTAGAAAAAGGTCTGAACTTCTTAAACAAATGCATAAAGCCATTAGCACTGTTGAAGTTGCCAGTAATATTGACAATCAAGAAAAGTGTTACATGAAGCTGTGCATGAGGTTTCATTGGTGTTCTTGGCCTTCCTGTTCGGAAACACCAACATTCATTTGATGAAATCTCTGATAAACTGGAATGTCACATGAATTGCTGACAAAATTTCCTTATCTAACCAAAATTGGTTTGACGTTATAACTATAGGTGAAATTTCTGAAAAAAAAACAGAATCTCACATGAATTGATGCCCAAATTTTGGCAAATAAGTGATACACTTATTTTATCCTTCGATGATTAAACACTCCAAACAAGCGAAGGCGATCTGTTGAAATGTTGGATCGAATAGTTTCAATCACTGTTAAACTAATTATCCATCTCAGTTTGATGACGAACTTGTTGGGTTCATTTTAGTTTTCTGAGCTTTCACTTGAAATATATAATTCTATAATTATAAGGAACAACTATTTCATTGGAGACATTTAAATGTGCCGATCAAATGACCATAATAAAATCTTATGGCGAAATGGCTATATAGAACAATTATAACAAAAGATTATGTGAAAAAGGTTATCGAAAAATTTGATTGTTATAGTTAGCTAATAAAATGCAGGGGATAATCAATAGAAATGATCAATGAGTCACGATGTTGTTTTCACATAATGGTGAGTGATTGACATGTTTGCACTACATTGACTTTCTGAGAAGTGACGGGTCAATAAGCAGGAATTCTATATGGTGTATGCAGACCTGAAAAGGCGTTTACTCTGTAAATAGAACAGCTTTTCAGAGGGTTCTGAAGAAAGTCAGATTTATTAATATGGTGAATGCCATCACTGTCTTTTTGAAGGGTTCATTATTGGAGGTTTCTAAACTTTCACAGACTCACTTTAAAAGAGTCTTTGAGAATTATATAGACGTATTGTCAGGTAAAGCCCCAGGAATGACTATTTCAATGGAGAACTGTAAATGTGGTGATCAAAAACTTACTTAAATGTCTATATAGAACAAGGTATGTGATAATCATCGTAAAATTTCATTGTTATACAATAATAATATACTAATATACTAATAAAATTCAATAGAAATGATCAACCACTTGGTGAGTCACAACTTTGTGTTTTTCGGATACTAGGGAATGATTGACATGATATTTATGCTGCATTAAGTTCCTGAAAAGTGATGGGAAAGTAATCAGGAACTCTATAGTGTTTGTAGACCTGAAAAGTACAGATTTTAGAGGGTTCTGAGGAAAGTCTTATTTCGGAATTGAATATCATCTCTGTTCATTCTTTAAGGAATGAAAACTTGTGTTTGTACATAGTTATTTTTGAACACCCTCTCCATATTAATGGCAAAACCAGAAATATGTGAAAGCCTTTACATATGTGTATGATAGGATTACTATTTGAATTGAAAATAAAGTAAGGAATTTTATATTAATTCAGAGGTTTCAAGTTCAGTCCAATCAAATTTTTTAACATAGAATACTAATTTGTGGACTGTGATACTAAATATATTGAATTATATTTATTTTTTATTTACAGATGTTCCAGCTTAGACGCCTTTATTTAAATACCTGGATCCTCATTTTCTTGACATGCAATTCTATATACAATTAGAGCATAGGTGCGAGACAACAGAGACATCTATGCGAATATCTATTTCTCATGAGGCTACTATATAAAAATTCACGGAAATAGTTGAAAAAAATCACACAACCAGCCTGGGTGCTCTGCAAGTCTGTTCACTTCTTTTTTTTATACAAAAAATTCACATGCGGTGGTCGAAAATTGTTAAATATTTATCTTTTGAAAGTCAGGCAAATTAAATAGACAGGCGACCTCGGTTGTTAACTCGTAGATATTATCATTGAGGCGTGATATAAAAAGTTTTAAGAAGTTGTGAGGCGACCGATTGATTCTCGGAAAAAAGACTTTCTTGGACATACACGAAAATCCACACAGACACACAAGCATTTTCGCTATCATATTTATAGATGTACAAATATATTAAAACGTATGAAAGAGATCATAAGACAAATTCAGAAAAAAATGTGGCTTTTGTATGCAGTAAGAGAAACCATAACACCAAGAAAAATCTCTTAGAAACACATATGAGAAATCACACTGGGAAATGTCTTATTCTTATGAGGTTTGTGAAGAAAGGTTTCTTAAAGTTGATACACATATTTAAATTTTTTGAAAAATACTAAATTAAAAATATGGTGGTAACCTCATTTTAGCATAGATTATATGAAACATGGAAGTACACAGTGGAGAAAAGCCACATTCTTGTAAAGTGTGTGGATATTCTTGTTCTGTAAAATCAAATTTAGTGACACATATGAAAATTCACACTGAGAAAAAGCAACCTGCTTGTAAACTTTGTAGATATTCTTGTTCTAAAAAATCATTGTTAGCAAAACATATAAGAACACATACTGGGGAAAAGCCATATTCTTGTGAAGTTTGTGGATCTTCTTATTCTGTAAAATCATCTTTAGTGATACATATGAGAACGCATACTGGGGAAAAACCATATTTTTGTGAAGTGTGCAGTTATTCTAGCTCTCAGAAAGCACATTTAGTGACACATATGAAAACTCACACTGGAGAAAAGCAACATTTTTGTGAAGTGTGTGGGTATTCTTTTTCTCAAAAATCAAATTTCCTGACACATATGAGAACTCACACTGGAGAAAAGCCACATTTTTGTGAACTGTGTGGATATTCTTGTTCGCAAAAATCATCATTAGTAAAACATATGAGAACTCACACTGGGGAAAAGCCATATACTTGTGAAGTGTGTGGTTATTCTAGTTCTGGAAAATCTCATTTATTGGCACATATAAAAACTCACACTGGAGAAAAGCCACATTCTTGTGAAGTGTGTGGATATTCTTTTTCTCATAAATCAAATTTTGTGACACATATGAGAACTCACACTGGAGAAAAGCCACATTCTTGTGAAGTGTGTGGATATTCTTGTTCTGAAAAATCATCTTTAGTGAAACATATGAGAACCCACACTGGAGAAAAGCCACATTCTTGTGATGTATGTGGATATTCTTTTTCTCAAAAATCAAATTTTGTGACACATATGAGAACTCACACTGGAGAAAAGCCACATTCTTGTGAAGTGTGTGGATATTCTTGTTCTCAAAAGGTCACGTTAGTGAAACATATGAGAACTCACACAAGGGAAAAATCTATATTATTGTGACGTGTGTAGATATTCTTGTGCTACAAAACAGATTTAGTGAGATATGAAAATCTTCTGAAGTGTTTTGATATTTCGGTTCTAAAACATCAAAAGTCACGCTCTTCATCGATGAGCTTAAGCTTTATACTAGCTCTGACATGGATCTGCACCAGCTTCTGAAGGTAGTACACACATTCTCCAATGAAATCAGATGAAGTTTGGTCTGGATAAATGTACCAAGTGTACACTCAGGGCTGGGAAGAAAACACGCACAGAAAATATGCAGCTAAATGAAGACATCGACATCAGGGAACTAGAAGAGCATACAGCATGTCAAGATAGGGAGAAGATTAGTAAAGAATATGGACACCGTGTGAGGAAAATATGCAAAACACAGCTAACAAATAAAAAATGACTGCTATCAACCATTTACTGGCCACAAGAATACATCAACCGGCTAGATGTAAAAACACGGAAGTTATTAATACTTCATAAAATAATATATAGAAATAAGTGTGTACCAAGACTGTATTTACCCAGCGGAGAAGGAGGACTGGGGTTCTCAGAGATCAACCATCAACATAGAGCAACAATAATGAGCACAGATCAGTATCCGAGAATCATAGCCTCTCAATAATATACAGATATCAATAGACAAGAGCCAGCAGAACAACATCAGTCACCAAGCTGGCCAAGCATTTTGGTTAGGGCTGTCTCACAGATGAGGACGAAACCCCGAACAAGCCTGCCACAGAAATAGCAAAAAAAAGCCGGCAGAAATATACTGAAACCTTCCAAAGGATGAACCTTAAAGAGTGGGACCAACTCCAGCATGCAAAACATTTTCTGGGGGAACTCTCCCAGGAATACATAGACTAAAAAGGTTCCTTGGACTGGCTCAAAAGAGAAGGCCTCCACCTCAATCAGGAAAGGGTAATAATGGCTGCTCAAGATCAGGGATTGATGACCAACGCATTCAAGAAGATGGCATATATCAGTAATGACAACAGATGCAGGTCTTGCCATACATAATTGGAAAGTGTGAGTCATCTTGTATCATGTTGCAAGGTTCTTTTGGGAGATGGCCACTACACAATAAGACGTGATGGAGTATGAAAATACCTCCACTTGACCATATGTAAAAAATTAAACATCCAATGTAGCAACAAGTCCTGAGTATATCAACCGGAAAGAACAGTTGGAAATGACTTATATATCATACATTTCGACTATGTAATTCCTACAGCAACCTACCTAGAAAATGCTTCTGTGAAACCTGACATAGTTATATGGAATAAGTCAGAGTTGCAACCTTGGTTGAAGTGAGTGTTCCTAATGATGGAGGTTTGAACAGAGCTAAAAGGGAGAAACAGACAAAATATAGTCTCATGTATGATATGAAAAGAAACTGGAATCTTAGAAAAATATCAATCATGCCAGTTATTATAGGTGGCACAAGGGCTTATGAAGAAGAACCTGAAGTCTTACCTTACTAATATTCTTGGTGAACCAAGTGCAAAAGAGATCAAGACAATTGCAGTTAAAGGAACAGCAAGGATACTAAAAAGAGCTCTCGGTTGGTTTCAATAAAAAGCAGGGCAATGTTGGCAGCTGGTTTGGTTGCTCTATACTTAGCATTACAATCTTCAAAGAAAGAAAAATTTTAAAAAAAAAGGAAAAGCCATATTCTTGCAAAATCAAATTATGTGAAACATATGAGAACTCACATTGTGAAAATATGACCTAGGCCTTAATTATGCGGAATGGAAAAAGATAAAATATCAGGACCTAAAATGATCTAAAAACTATATGGTCTCTGAAAGAAAGAAATATTATACCGGTGGTCATTGGAGCAAATGGCCTAAAAAGAATCTTCAGAAATACTTAGGAGCAATCATTGGAAAATAACCTGTAACAAAATACAGGTAACAGCCATAAAGGGAACAGCGTCTATTCTTAAAAAAAGCCTTTGTATATAAATGTAAATAATTAATGGAATCAAGTGTTAGGTCGAGGAGAAATTCTTTATATCTTAAAATTAACTGATGTAAGAAAAAGGTACTCTTGCATAATTTGACCTGAATTCTCGTGAATTCCCGTCAAGCATAGATTGGGTGAGACTGGCAATAATTTGTGTCAGCCGAGCATTGTTCAAATGTTGAAACGCTAACTAAACTTTTTATTTATTTTATTTTATTTTTTTTTTTTACATTTTTAGTAATTTTTAAGGTGATATAAACGGATGGGGACTTTTTTTATTTTCTGATTAGTTACTTTTTCTTTTTTTTTGTAATTCAATTTCTGGGAGTTTGATTAGCCAATGAAAAAGCGCTATCTAAATGGAAGCAGATAATATTCGAATTGGAAGAAAGTGACTAAACAAAAAAAGAAGTTGACAGGTAAATATATTTCCAAACTCGCCAAACAGAAAAATGACAGGCAAGGAAATAAATCTATGCAGGTTAGAAAAAGAAATGAAAACACTGATGCAGACAATCTCATATTGTCAGGAGAAGAAATTGCTGCCCAAAAATATGAGGTGCAACAATTGTAAACACAAATGTTTACTTAAAAAATGATTGTGTGTAAAGGATGGTTTCTCCTGGAGATGAACAAATAGACAGTGCAGACAATGGATATCCTTTCGCACATGATCGTTTTTATTTTGCGCAATCCAAGTTCAAGATTTAAAAAAAAAAAATTTTTATTACATTTTCACCCCAAACAAGGCAAATTGCCACTTTGGTGTAGGGGGCTACTATCAGGGGCAACAACTACTGGGGTACTATGTAGGGATTTGGGCAGCAAGATGTCGGTTCATGTTACACTTGAACTTCTGCATGTCAGTACTGTTGGGGAAGCAGGGACCTGGAATGGAATTCCAGAGTCTAGCGGTTCTGGGGAAGAAACTATTGGAGTAAAAAGATCTTTTACATCTAGGGATCTCTACAGTGTGGGGGTGGGATTTAGCAGCCTGTCGGGTTTTTCGTGGGTGCTCACGTCGTGGGGGCACAAGTGATTGCAGTTCGTCAGAGCATTCACCACTAAAATACTTGTAGAAAAGGCAGAGGGATGCAATTCCTCCAATAATAAAAATCACTTATGGGCGTTCGAAATGGCAACCCTAAATAATATTTCCTCTACCCCATCTCCTCCATCTTTGCCGTCGATGGCCGCTCAACAGTCGATCAAAGTAAAAGATTCCTAAGGAAATATTCTCATTTCAAGAAAGTTCTTCCGCTGGCAATTAACAAGCAAAAAAAAACAAAACACCTCAAGTTTTCTTGAAAAAAAAAATGTTTTAATTTCTGTGGACCCTTCACCCCCAAACATTGACTGAAAAAAATGTGAAAATAAAAAAAACAAGAAAAAAAAATAATATGGTTACAAAAAAAGAAAACAAAACAACAACAACAAAAAACTTGTACTTACACCTAACAATTATACGGTAAAAAAAATTTTTCTGGAAGAAAAAAAAGGCTTTGTTGATAAATATTTTACAAAAAAATAAAATAAATAAATAAACAATTACATACTAAAAATAAATAAACATTTTTCATTTTTCAAGGTAGGTTTTTTGTTATTAATTACTGGCATTTTTTCTTGTTTCCCCCTCCCCCCCATTAGTCTGTGTTTATTACGATGCTCGGCTGACACTGATGATTGCCGGTCTCGCCTGATCCATGCTTGACAGGAATTCATGAGAATTCAGATCAAATTATGCAAGAGTACTAAAAAAACGGAAAAATTATTTTTTTAAATTGAAGTGAACACTAGAATATTTCAATTAAAAGTCAAAAAGTCAAATATAAACAGGTAAAATTATAGAGGAATAAAAGGCGAATCAAATACATATATGGTGTTTAAATAGTTTCATTAAATTTAGCTTAAGTTTGCAGTTTTTGAAAAAGTTACAAGTGCGGACTTTCTTTTTGCCGGCACTGTATATAATTCGAGATAAACCGTAATAACCAGATATATTCTGACACTACAGAACCAGATAACTTAGATAAAAAATTTTTTTTCAGTTTTAACAAAAAAAATAAATTAATATCACAGTATCTACAATCACACTGGATGTCCAAGGAGTGCCCAACAACAATATATCACCTATGAAAATGCAGAATTTACATAAGTCTCGCTTATATTCTATGATAATTATAAAAGAGAATCATTATGCATTAGAACATAACGATTAATAACTATAAGAATTCAGTGTATTTCATCTTTTCTCAGTAGACTTTGTATATGACGTTGAAAAAAAAAGAGCACACTAAACTTCAACTCACTGCAGCAGCGTTGTCCGTCAGTACTTTCTGTGGACTCGTTTTCACCTCTCTGTCATCTGCTTCAATGGCCGGTTTTTATAAAAGACAAGTCCTCTAAATTTGCATGTGTGCAAGAGCACACGAGATTCAGTAATTGTTATATAATGCCGCAGGCGCCATCTTGGACCCTTTTCAGCATCATGATGCTGCATCGGCAAAGTGCACACTGATGCCGCTAAAGAGGTAAGCCTGCGTTCCCACAAATTCTCTGAGTAGATTTGTATAGTTTAAAAAATAAATATTTTTGTCAACAATAATCTGTATGCGTTAGGTAATGTCTCTGTTGATTTAATGTTTCTGTGTCTAATACAACAAATGTCCTTAATAACAATAATAAATGCATTATATACATGAATTCAAGTAGGAAAACAATTTGACATGCATAACTAGTGAACGGCCATTTTTAACGGACTTTGAGTCCAATCCAAATAATAATAACTATCCCCCCTCATCCTAATAAATACATTATGTACATGAATTCAAGTAGTTGGTCTTACAGAATTATAAATTCTACTAAACACAACGTAATTCGGGGAAAAACGTTATTTTGGATGGTTAAAGATTGTTACTTGCAGTAATGGTTTTCTCATAATTACAGTGAATAATCAATTTCATCCTTGCATATTAGAAGATATCGGCAAAATATCGCATCAGTTTTTCCACTTAAATGTCATTAAATGCTCATGAATTGTAGATTTTAAATGGCTAAGCCTTTTTACTATTTCTATATTTGTATAATTGTTCTCAATGAATGTCTTTAGTCTTTCGCTATTTCTACATTTGTATAATGTTTGTTGTTTTAAAACAATGTCTTTATTTCCTCGCCATTTTTCCATTTGTATAAATGTAGTTTGTTATCGATAAATGCCTTTATTTCTTTGCTATTTCTACACTGTAGTTTGTTATCAATAAATATCTTTATTCATTCGCTCTTTCTATATTTGTAAGGTGTTCTCAATAAATATCTGAAAACTGCTGGGTCCTTCTGCCTCACTTTCTTTCTCATTTTGAGCCGAAACTTTCTTTAGGGAGGAACTTTCCTCTTCTCTCACCATTTTCTCTGCTTGCGCAATAGCATAGTCGCCCATCCGTCTGAGTCTGGTCTTTTATTCCTCTCAAATCATGCAAATTCTTGCAGTTAGTCTCGCCCTCTTTGCCATAAAACCAACCACGTTACCTCTTCTTCCTCCCAGCCCCTGTGTATTGACAGCAAACAGAACAGACTTTTTGCTTTTTGGAGGTAAGTGCATTAGAAAAATTACTATTACACTCCCCCTCATCCTATGATCACACATGGAACACTCGGGGAGGAGGGTCTTTTGCACATTGTGCTTCTTTGTGGCAGCACAATCATTGGTTCTTCATCAGGAATAGTTCCAACACTTACTGTGCCTTCATCTGGAATGTCATCGACTAAGTCGTCATCTTCACTCACACTGGGTATCTGTTCACCCAGCGTCTCATTGATGGTCACAAACCTCTCACTTCCACTTTACAAAGGCATGTCAGAGCAGGTCAATAGTCCTACTATAGGTCGCAGGTTTCTGACATGGCATGGCATTCCATCGATTGATATATTTTGCATATTGATATTCCCAGTCACACATCTCACTCCATACTTTGTAGTACGTCGTCCGTGTGAAGCCTTTACCCACATTCGGTCACCTGTTTTGTAGACAGATTGTTGTTGTCTATCAGTGCTGATATTCCATCAATTCTTTTAAGCCGTATGGACCATATTAGCAGGTGCTGTAGCAGAGAACAAATCATCCTTTGGCGTAACATTGTACCAATATATTGCTTCCAGTATAGTACACCGTTTTCTGGCTGCAATCTTTTTGAAACTTCTATGACAGCTTTGCGGATGTCGTTACCAGAGGGAACATATGCAGAACGAAATCGAAGTCTAATTCTCCATTCGTTCATGAAGGCTTTAAACAAGCTGCTATGAAAAATTATCGATTAGAATGTCTGATGGCAGACCTCTCATTGAAAAAGTCTTTAGTTGATTGATTATACATTTTGCATCCTGTCGGCAAACAGCAGGGCCACAGTCAATAAATGTCAAAAATAGGCCCCATCAGAATGAGTGATATTGCTATTCTATGCCATGTTTGTTTAACGTCCAAATTCCCCTTTGACCAGTGTATGGGTGACGGATTGATCGACTGACACTCTTCACATTCTTAGAGGATGGTTCTCAACAGCATTTTTGGAAACCCCAGGGTTAACTTGCTTCAAGTAGAGTGTCTGCTTCACATCAGGATAACTGCTCTGTTGGTGAACAATTTTAATCTGATCTAACCCGAACGAGTTCACAAATGCAGTGCAGGTAGGTTGAATAGGTTCAGTGTTTTCTCTTAATCGCATCAAGCCATTACTGCGGCATTCTCGTTAATTGATCCGCCTTGTTTTGGCTAGATTTGACCAAGACTACAACTATAGACAATGCATATTCCTTCACCAGTTTTATTATTGAGTCAAGATGCCGTCGGATGAGCATCTCACTCGTAGTTTTAGTCCATACCCTGACTCAGCTGATAAGTGTATTTGAGACCCATTTATGAGCACATGCAGAATTGGTGAATGAGTGTAAGGTAGTAATTTTCCAGAAGATTACCAAGTTTATTCCTTTAATGATGACATCGAGTTCTGCTAAATTTATATGTTGGGAGTCCTTTTCTGGACGTAACCAGCATGCATCCTCTATCACAGTCCCATTATATATCAATGACACACCGGTAGGGAGAGAGCTTGCATCGATCCAGATGGCAAGAGCTTGGCCTTTGACGCACCATTTGCCTTGGACTGGATTTTCTTTTTAGAGTCTGGTGAGAACCTCTTTGATTATGGTGTTGAGAAAGGCGTCATTTACTTTGTCGTCCCACCCTGTCAGATGCTCTGTTTTTGATAAATGACATAGCGACACGAAGCCAACTACCCATGGAAAAGTTGCCAACCAATTTGCCACAAAGTGAAAATATATTTCGTGGCATGACGATAGGTATATCTGGGATCTTGTTTCCTCTTCTACAATGCAGAGCATTGTCCTCTCCCTAGACCTGCAAACCAAGCACTCGTCCACCATATACATCGTCAATATAAGCAGATGTTTCCTGCTATATATGCTTGTCCTTCGTCAGGATAGCATCAACAATGGTTTGCATGATGGATGGTGCTACATTGAGTCCAAACCCTATACGGGTCAAGCAATATCTCTGCTATTTGGTTATTACTGTTTGGTATGGCCACAGTGATTTGTGCATGCTTATTTGAAGGCATGTCTTGCGAAGGTCCAACATCGGTACATTTGATCCCGCTTGCCAACGTTCTCTCAATTTTTTAGTGCATTTATTTGCACAACCCGTAAATAAGTCTGTATGCTTATTTAACTCCCGATAATCGAACACCGGCCTCACCTTTTGTTGGTTCTGCCAAATAATCGCCATTAGTGGGATTAGACCCTTTGGGGGCCCCAATTCCTTCTCTGGAAATGGAACCAACCATCCGTTATTAATCCAGGCCTGGAGCTCAGTATCACAGCCTCTGCCGGCTTTTGCAGGGATGCCACTCTATTGTATAATTTTTGTGGTGGCTGATTACCGGACAACTTCCAAGGCACAGTCCAGGTTTGCTGTGTTGGTCGAATTTCGTGCAAAAGTCGGGTTGTTCCAGCTGAATGTTCGCACCCAAAGCAAAAGCTGTCCTAACAAAATGTGCTTTGCCTCCCTTTGCATGCCGCCAAATTTCTTGATAACGCCCATCCCCAAAAGATTAAACTCTAATGGTTTGCTGTCTACCACCACAATAAATAATATATTCAAATTTAAAACAAAAAAGTAGTGTTTTTTTTAGAAATTTACCTATAAAGTCGTAGAGTATAAAACCTTTTTTTTTCAACCACGTTGTTGTTTTTTTTTTAATGAAACCTTGGTCCTGGCTCCTTTAATAAAAAAAAATTAGAGTTTGAATTACATTTTTCGAGTAGTTATAAGCATGGAAAGACAGGGGGTCGAATTATTATTCAATATATTTCACACATTTGTAAGGTTAGTTTATGACACACCTAGTGTGGCAGTCGTTCAAGCAAAAGGTTTGAAAGTGCTTGGTCGACTGCTTTAATATTAGTGTTTGTTTTTTGTCCACTCACGTGGATCGGACTTTACATTTGCATAAAATCCACTAGTGGGTATAAAAACACACCCTATCGTCGATATGTTTTGGTTGGTCTTTTTGTTTTAGTCTAGCAGCCCGTTTCATAGTTATTGTTACAAAGACGATCTGTCGTTGTAAGCAACGAGGCAATTCGATGCAACTCCTGTTGATCAAGAAAAGGCGTGAAAGGTTCACCACGCAAGGCAAGAGTTTCATTGTTTTTTTCCTTCTACGTCGAGTTCTGGTTTAACCCGTTGAGTTTCAGAAACGCCTACCCCTCCCCCTTTTAATCGGTTAAAATACGACACTTTGCACCGAATCGCAAAAAAAAAAAAAAAATGAACGACCCTGTTACTCGAAAGGAACTAGAGAGAAGGCTAGACCTTCTTCAAAGAAAAATAATGACAACTGTGATGGGGATGGAAGAGGAACCTCTGTCCTTGAATGTATTTTTATCCTTAAGTATATAGAAGGATGGCTAGAAGAGCTAGAGGGTGTGTCTTGGAGTATGGAGGAACAACTTGCTGCCGAAGAGGAAGCTGAATCGCTTGCTGAACTATTTCAAGCTTCTTTTAAATTTAAGAGAGAGGTGCGACACCGACTGGGGGTTGTACGAGCAGCCAGTAAAAGAAATACTTTAGAGGTCCCTATAAAAGATAGGAGGTCCCCCAACGTTGAACCAAACTTCAACCCTCATAGTCAGGAATCCACTAGTATCCCAGACCCAACCAAGTCCTTCAACCCAACCGCACAGTCTTCCTTTTCAGTAGAACCTTTTAAAATCAAACTGAAAGGGCCACATTTTAGTGGAAGAGATTTTGAAAGAAATAGAAGTTTTAAGGCCTTTCTTACCAAGTTTGAGAATCGTGCTATGTCAATACCATCGGCAACAAGAAAGCTGTATTTTTTAGGTGTTCTCTTGAGGGGAGAGCCTTTCAACTTATTGACCACCTTTCAGTTTCCGAAGACAGTTATCCAGTGGCTCTAACATTGTTGAAGGAACAATACTTGGATGAGGAAGAAATACGCGTCGAAATAATCCAAGATATATTATATTTTCGCTTGGAGAATCCTAAAGATTTAGTAGGATTGAAGGACTTCATGATAAAAACGCAGGCGGATGTATGGGAACTTAGAGCATCATACAGCTGTGATTTATATGATGACATGTCGGCAGGTGCCATAATAATTTCTCAGGTATTGTTTGCAAAGTTACCACCCATCATAAAAAAATAAACTGATCAGGATTGCTGGAAAGACATACCCAACCTTGTCAGTAATCCTGTTGAAGAGCGCAGAAATTATTAAGCGGTTTTTGATTGTTAAGAAACCTTAACAACACCCTGTGGCTAAGCTGAGCCCCCCCCCGAGACTTAGGAAAGAAAAGTAAGATGAATCCTATTCCTCCCTGAAGGCTTTCAATACCAAAGTGGAATGAAAACCACAAAAATGTGAGTTTGTAAGAAGCATAAACATTCTTCGGAAAGTTGTCCCAACTGCATCCCCCATGAAGCCCGGATTACAAGGCGCAAGGAACTTTGGATGTGTTTTAGATGCCTAAAAAAGGGAGCAATGTGCCCTTTGAGAACAGCTAGAAATAATAGCTGTAGCAGCTTCACTGTTAAGGGCCACGTGACAGCAATGTGCCGAGACAAGAGAGGCAAGGTGCGTGTGGACACATGTTTACATATGAATGACTACAGCTATGGTTTCATGTCTCCTGTAATCAGCATAGTGGTAGGAAAGGGAAATAGTCAGTTGGAAATAAATTATCTCCTGGACACCGGAAGCCAACGGACCTACTTGGATACCTCTGTGCTGGAAAAACTGAATTGCCTTTCTACAGCTAAAGCAAGTAGGTTGGAAGTGAAAACCTTTTTGGGCTCAGAAACAAGACATTTTAAGGAGACCTCTGTGGAATTAAAACTTATCCCTGAGAAAGTTCACACTCTTCAAATTCTTTTCTTGTGAATTGAATCTTTCACATGAGTTACTGGAGCTTCCACAAATAGTTAAAAACCTGAAACGACATCGATTGGCAATAAAGTATAATCGCAGGGACAGTTATATTAAAATTGAGGGGCTATTGGGAATTGACGCCATTCAATTCACAGAACCGTTTCAAATCGTCCCCTGCATGTATAGAGCCGCCTTTTCCACTCCGAAAGGACTTTTACCCTTTGGTAACTGTCGTTGCCTCATGTATGAGAATCAACTAAAACTAAGGCACAAAGTAGAGAGAGGAGCAAAAATTAATTATACCTCTTTGTTGGAAAAAACACCTCTACTTTCAGAGTACAAAAGTAATTTTGTGCTGAATCCAGTGGAGAAATACACAGGCCCGTTAAAAGCTTGGTTTGAAAAAGGAAACGTCCAGAGAGGACTGGAAAGTATGTTTAGCATGGAGTCACGAGGTTTACTTGTCACAGAGGAATTCTCCTCCGTGGATGAAGAGATGGTACAGAAGTTTAGGAACACTATATCCTACAGAGATGGCCGATACCATGTACAGCTGCCATGGTATGAAGACAAAGTGAAGTATGTGCCTTCTAACCACAATGCCGCGCTTAGAATACTAGAAAGAGTAATTAAAGACCTGGAGAAGAAAGGTCTCTATGATCAATACTTGGACGTCTTTAGACAACAGGAAGACGAAGGAATTATAGAGGAAATAATGGTGACTCCAGAAGACTTTCAAAATTACATATGGATTCCGCACAGACTGGTACTCAAACTGGCTGATCAGACGACCACGAAGGTGAGACCTGTATTCAATTGTTCCTACAAGGGGGCAAATGCTATATTTCTGAATGAGGCAGCCTATCCAGGAGTCAACCTAATGGGAGACATGTTAGAACTGTTGATTCGCTTTAGGGCCAACAAATATGTGTTATTGGCCGACATAAGGAAAGCATTCCTTATGATTCGTCTAGAACTGAAAAGGACAGCAATCGTTTCTGTTTCTTTTTAAAGAAAAGCGACAACTTGCATTGTTACAGATACTCTACCATCTTATTTGGTTTCAATGCAAGTCCATTTATATTAAATTATGTCTTAAAATATCATGCAGAAAAATTTCAATCAGATGAATGTTTCCAGGTACTCAGGTCGAACTTTTATGTGGACAATTTGGTGAAAACAGGAAATGACGTTAAAAATCCATTTACGTTGTACACAACGGTGAAGGAGCGACTGCAAGAGGGTAACTTTAAAATACAATCCTTTAACTCCAACAGTGCAGTGTTCCGAAAAAAGATGGCGGCAGATGGAACTCTGTCAAGGTTTGATTCTAGTGTGGAGAAAGTTTTAGGGTATTTATACAGCACCCAACATGATACTACGAAGGTCTGTAAACATCAATGCGATGTAATAGCATCAACAAAAAGGAAAATGCTGTCTGAAGCTTCCACAATGTTTGCTCCCTTGTCCTTTTGTCTTCCAGTAATAGTGAGGAGCAGAATGCTGATAGGAGATCTTTGGAGGCAAAAGTTGGATTGGGATGATGAAGTTCCAGAGGAGTAAAAAAAAAAAAAACAAAAAAACAAACAAAAAAAAAAAAACAAAACAAAAAAAAAACACGGAAAGCTCTGGCGAAGGACTTAACGGAATTGGGTTCTATATCATTTCCAAGGAGAGTCCTAGACAAAAACAAGCCACTAAAATTGTTCCTATTTTGTGATGCCTCTAAAATTTTCAGCATATGCCGTACAAGATGGACAGTCTGCACTGGTGTTTGCTAAAGCCAAAGTAGCACCATTACAAGGTAAATCTCTCCCCACTTTGGAGCTGTTGTCGGTATTTCTGACATTGAAATGTTTTCCTTTATAAAGGAAGTCTTAAAGAACTCCCTGATAGAAAAAAGTATATGTTCTAACGGACGCTCAAGTGCTATTAGCTTGGATACTATCAAAGTCGATAACCACAAAAAAACATCTTTGCGCGTAACAGGCTGCAAGATATAACGCAAATGTCTGCAACAATCAGGTCGGAGATGAAGTTGGAGTTGAGTTTCCAATACGTGCCAACTAAGGAGAGCCCAGCCGATTACATCACAAGAGGACTAACCTTTAAAAAATTTAAGGAAAACCTTTGTTATTTGTTGTTCTGCGTTCGTAAATGTTGCTATACTAAAACTCATCAAAGCCAGTTATCGAATTTACAACCAAGTAATCGATAAGCGACACTTCTACTCCGTCAAAAAGGAGAAAATAGTTTTGTACCAGTGGCGCAACGGATAAAAGTGTATTTTATCCTAAACATTTACTCGTCGTTAGATTTCTTATGTTTACTTGTCAATATATATATATATATATATATATATATATATATATATATATATATATATATATATATATATATATATATATATATATACACTCGTGAGCCAAAAAAATGGGCCAAACAAATTTTATACATTTTATTGCATTAAAAGCTATATTGAACAAAGAACAATTGAACAAGGAAACTTAAACGAGACTAATAACACAGAACAAGACATTTACTTTAATAAATGCTTAGGATGGAATCGCATTCCCTTTTGATTTCTTTAAGAGATCAATCCTTTTAGACATGCTCTCAACCAAAGTGGAACACTATGAAGAGGAGATGCTATTTCTCTCGCTTTGCACAGCTTCCCACAGTTTGTCATTGTTCAAAAAAGTTCTTCCGGCCAATGCACGAGATATTATGAACCAAATATCTCGATTAGGTTTAAATCGGGGCTTTGACATAGCCAAAATATCATATCAATTGAGTTATCAGAAAACAATTTATCTGTGACTTTAGCAGTGTGTGCAGGGGCATTATCATGTTGAAAAATAATGTTCTGGGATATTCCCAGCTTCTGAATACTTAGTAACAGTTCTGTTTCTAATATTCAAATGTATTCCTTTGCATTGATTGACTTTTCACATCTAACAAGTTCTCCAACTCCTGCTATACTAAAAGTTCCCCATACCATTATCCCTCCATTCTCGTGTTTAACTGCCGTTTTTATGCAACTTGGCAAAAATCTTTCTCCAGTTCTTTGATTGCACCATTCGGGAGCATCGGGAGCATCACTAACAAGTCAAACGCTTGATTCATCTAACCAGAAAACATTTCTGAATCAGTCTGTATGTTTCTTTCCATAATATGAGAAAAACCTCTTTCTATCATTGATGTTCTTCTTAGATAAAAATGGCTTCTTTGCACACCTTTTAGAGGAAAATCACATTTCTTTCATTCATCTACATATTGTATATCTAGAAAAAGAATTTCCAGCCCGTTTTGAATCCTTTGCTATGGTCAACATGTTTTCTTTCGATCATTGAAAACAGTTAATTTAAGCCTGTGGTCGTCCTTCAAAGTGGATGCTATAGGGCGATCAGTTCCAGATGTCCCTTTTACCAAGCGTTCGACTTCAAATCTTTGACTAATTCGCTTCACTGTAGAAAAAGATGTTTTCACGTTTTCTTTTCTTAAAATATCAAAAATATGCCCGTAAGTCATTTTGGACAGCCTTAATCCTGCAATTCGTTTTTTTATATCCTCGCTAAAGATGCGGTCTTACCATTTTTAGGATTCATTTTTTCACTTATTATTATATGCTATAATAATAATGATCTGCAAAATAGAAATTTTCAGTTAAAATTAACAAAAATTCATGGAAAAATATTGAAAAATCAATTTCTTCCTTCTTTCACTCTTGGCCCATTTTTTTTGCTCATGAGTGTGTGTATATATATATATATATATATATATATATATATATATATATATATATATATATACATATATATATATATATATATATATATATATATATATGTATTTCAGAATTTGAGAAATTGTATATAATGAATCCTGAGTTCGGATTTGTCTAACTGACTAGCCCAAATGAGGGCGAAACTCGAGTCTTGGACGTCCGGTTCGTTGACTGTCATGACTCTTGTGGGTTGCGACGTTGTTTGGCTGTGGAATATATATATATATATATATATATATATATATATATATATATATATATATATATATAAAATGAATACATATCAAGATGTGTACACTTAGCTAAACAATCACTCCTCATTCCCCTAAAATGCGTGGCCTAGGGCCAGAGGGACGGAAATCCATTGTAACTATCCTCCTCATAAATTTAAGAAAACCTGTCCATGGAAGATTTTTGCTAGGTGGAAAAATTGGGCCATTATTGGATTAATATCGATTGAAAATATATTTTATGACTATTCTTGAAGGGGATATTGTTTTTAAATGCGACCCCCCCCCCATCATAATACTTCTTTTTTTTTTTTTTTTTTTACTATTTTTACTTGTTTACTGTTGTTTAAAAAAGATAAAATTGATTTTTCTAAGTGTTCGTTTTCTACCTAGCTGGATAAGATTTAGTGGTTTAACTTATTTTAAAACGTTTATTCTGTTAAAAAAAGAAGAGACTACACTCCCATAATATTAAAAAAAAGAACATTTTTACTTATTTACTGTTGTCTTAAAAAGGATGAAATTGATTTTTCTAAGTGCCCGTTTTCTACCTAGCTGGGTTGATATGTTGTAAGACTATACAGAAGACAAAACCAAACTCCACCACTGCAACTGGCATGAAATAAAACGAAAAGGGTTATACCGTAAAACAATACAAAATTAATGCTCGGACTGCATCTGACATTAAATTACACGAAAAGTTTGATAAAATTCGTAGCAAACCTTAACAGTTTGGAAAACTTATTACATTTAATAGATTAAATCATTAAAAGCTATGATTAAAAAAAAATGTTCTTGTGTCTATCTTGACTTTCAATTCAAATTGAGATTCACCATTTTGATCCCATTAAAATATATACACAAAGAACAATTTTATTAGCGTACTAGTGCGAAGATGTGAGCAGTGAGCGGCGACAAAATGTCGATTGTCGGCGTTCTTGTTTCTTTGAAGAAGAAACACAGCCTTGACAAGTTCAGTTTGAAATGGATTTCTGTTTTCAACGCACGTGCAAGGCTGACCAATAAGACTAGCAATATTAATAACAACAATAATTAATGTATACATCAAGCCTCTTTTTAAATGGACGGTTAGGAAAACATACGGCGGCGATATAAAAATGAAGTCGATAATTTAAGAATAAGAACTTATTGGATAGCGACTTGAGGAGGTCGTTGCCAGTAAGAAGTCAATGGTAACGGCTGTTGCGATAACGCAAACTCATTTGCAATATTTATTGAAAGATCTAGAGAGATTTCAGGGACTACTATCGGCTATTGTCAGTGAGCAATCACTTGTGTGAGAACTCCTAGTAAGATGATGATGATGATGATGATGATGATGATGATGATGAGTGAGAAGATACAACGGATAACTGTAATAAAAACGGCCGTATCGCATCTTTTTTTTTTCTAGTGTGTCGCTATAAACAGTCACCACACCAAATAAGTGAGGATAAAGGAGGACGGACAAAACGGAGGAGAGAGAGAGAGAGAGAGAGAGAGAGAGAGAGAGAGAGAGAGAGAGAGAGAGAGAGAGAGAGAGAGAGAGAGAGATGCTTGGGGAGGGGTGCGCTCAGCACTCCACCCCAAGCACGTCACCCCTAACACGAAACTGCTAATAAAATATAAAAAAACTCGTAATTTCTCTTTTAAAAGTGGGTTGTTTATTTTCTTTATGGATTATAATTCCAAAATAAACTATTAAAGTTGTATAAAAAGTAATAGAAAAATATTTTTTTTTGCTTTTTAAAAAACAGTAATGAAATTAATTGAATTTTACGAGTTCAGTATTTTTCAATTTTTAAACTTTAAAAATTTATCAAAATTTTTCTTTTGATTTGATTTTTACGATATTTTTAGGGTCAATGTGAAATTTTATGATCTTTCCAATAAACTGAATATTTTAGACTAACGTTTTTTTTTTTTTTTAATTCACGCCTCCCATTTTGAAATGTCTATTAAAAAGTAAATAACTAATTTACTCACCAAAGTTTTATATATCACAAATTGAAGATAAAAAATCAATAAATAATATATTCAAATTAAAAAAAAACTAAAAAAAAACTAGTGTTTTGTAGAAATTTACCTGTAAAGTCTGAAGTTTAAAACCCTTCCTTTTTTTTTTAATTACGTTGTTTTTTCTTATCCTTGCTCCTTTAATTGAAAAAAAAAATTAGGGGTTGAATTACATTTTTCGAGTAATTATAAGCTTGGAAGGACAGGGGGTCGAATTATTCAATATTTTCACAAAGTTTCTGACACACCTACGGCGGCGATATAAAAATGAAGTCGATAATTTAAGAATAAGAACTTACTGGATAGCGACTTGAGGAGGTCGTTGCCAGTAAGAAGTCAATGGTAACGGCTGTTGCGATAACGCAAACTCATTTGCAATATTTATTGAAAGATCTAGAGAGATTCCAGGGACTACTATTGGCTATTGTCAGTGAGCAATCACTGATGCCGACTTGTGTGAAAACTCCTAGTAAGTTGTTGTTGTTGTTGTTGTTGTTGATGATGATGATGATGATGATGATGATGATGATGATTGAGAAGATATAACGGATAACAATAATAAAATGGCTGTATCACATCTTTTTTTCTAGTGTGTCGCTATAAACAGTCATCACACCAAATAAGTGAGGATAAAGGAGGACGGACAAAACGGAGGAGAGAGAGAGAGAGAGAGAGAGAGAGAGAGAGAGAGAGAGAGAGGTGCTTGGCTGGGGTGGGGTGCTAAAACGGATCAGAACAGAGGCGGCTATGTTATTTGCTGTGACACCATCAACGGAATATCACGTGACCTATGTTTTCTAAAACTGAAAGCGAGGCTCGAATTTTAGACCTCCTCCTCCCCGCTATTTTCATGTTATAATTGCTGGTGGCCATGTTTCCTAAAAAGGATTTAGCTAACATTTATTGCCTTTTTTTTTTATCTTGTTTACTTACGAAGAAACCGAAATGCATTAGGATTGATTCAATCTCATAATGCGATTTTAATTTACATTTTTTATCAATATCATAATGGGTAAAAATAATTCTTCGATTACCTAACTTAGAAAATGATTCTAGGGCTTTTTAGGGCATTTTTAGGGCATTTTATAATCAACAAAAAAGTAGTCGAAAAATATTTATCCAAGAAATAAATGTTAGCAAATGTAGACACCATTTCAACTTATCATGAGTCCATTCGGAAACCATTACTATTAACCTTAAGTCCATGTGGCAACCTTAATACTAAGCATAAGTCCATGTGGCATTATGACTACTTATCCTCAGTCTCTCTTGCAGCTTACACCTAATCATAAATCCATGTGGAAACCTTACTACTAACTATAAGTCCTGTGGCCACATTACTACTAACCTTAAGTCATGTGGCAATATGACTACTAACTTTAAGTCTATGTGGCACCCTTACTCCTAACAATTAGTTCATGTGGAAGCCTTACTAGAAACTATAAGTGCATGTGGCAAAATTAATACTAACCATAAGTACATGTGGCAACCTTACTACTAACCATAAATCAATGTCGCAATCTTACTAATAACCATTAATCCATGTGTCATCCTTACTAATAACCATTAGTCCATGCAGAATCCTTACTTCTTACGATAAGTCGATGCGGCAAACATACTATTAACCTTGAGTATCCATGAAGGATCCTTATGACTAACGTTAAGTCCATGTGGCAACCTTACTACTAATAACAAGTCCATTTTGCAATCTTTCTACTAATCGTAAATCCAAGTGGCAATCTTATTACTAACCAAAAGTCCATGTGGCATCCTTACTACTAACCCTAAGTCAATGTGGCAACATTACTTTACCAACGTTACTTTAAAACTATGTGGCAGCCTTAGTAGTAACTATGATTCCATGTGCAACATTTACTAATAATCATAAGTTTATGTGACAACTTAAACTAACCACAAGTTCATGTGACAATATTACTACTAACATTAAGTCCCTGTGGCAATCTTTCTACTAACAACAAGTTTTTTTGGCAACCTTACAACTTACCACAAGTCAACGTCGCGTCTTTACCACTAAATGAAAATCCATGTGGCAACCATTACTACTAACCGTAACTTCATGTGTACCTAAAACTAAATGTAAAATTCATGTTTAAGAACACAATACTGCAGGACTGCTTCCCAACTGAATACAACAACTAAGAAAATAAATTAAAAAAAAAAAAACTTGGACGAATTTTCTTCAAGAACATTACATTTGTTTTATTCAACAGAGGAAATAAAAAAAAAAAAGACATGAATCTCTTTGAAGAGCAAATAAAACAGTCGATAAAATTGACCGAATTTTTATAAGTAAAAAATAATCGAAACAAAAATATACAATAAATGAAATACAAAACAAATAATCATAATACAATTTTGCTTCTCAGAACAATATTGTTTGATAGTCTACACGTGTTCATGTGTAGATGGCCTGTTGTCACACAGGCGTTTAGAGTCCAGTCAATCATCGGAGGTGTCATGTGTCGGGGCTACGACTATCGACAACAAACGAGTCGTACCCAAACACATTTAGTTACATTGAAAAAATATTTGGCCTGCTTCCCTAAAATATAAAAATACACATACATAATAATAGATTTCTTTTTAATACGAGTTTATCATTTTTATTTTAAAGACAAGAAGCAAAAAGCTCCGATATTTGTTTTATATATATATATATATATATATATATATATATATATATATATATATATATATATATATATATATATATATATATATATATATATATATATATATTAAAACTCAAATTACATGTGTACAGTGAGAAAGAAAAATGGTCATTTGTTTGAATTTTGGGAAATTAATGTAACTAATTTCCTTTTTACATAATTACAGCAATATATATATATATATATATATATATATATATATATATATATGTATATATATATATGTATATATATATATGTATATATATATATGTATATATATATATATATATATATATATATATATGTATATATATATATGTATATATATATATGTATATATATATATATATATATACATATATATATATATATAGAGAGAGAGAGGATTGAAAGATAGATAGAGACAGAGAGAGTAAGGGGGAAAGGAAGAGGAAGAAACAAGGAGAGAGAGAGAGAGAGAGAGAGAGAGAGAGAGAGAGAGAGAGAGAGAAATAACTGCTAAAATATGACAAACAAAATAATCGTTTCGTGTAGCAGTTATGTCTGGCTTTGCTCGGGCCCTCTGTATTGTTCATAATTTTATGTGAATATGTATATATATATATATATATATATATATATATATATATATATATATATATATATATATATATATAAGTTTGACTAATATCCAGATAATCTACATCTAAATTTTCCAGTGTTTAGACCAAAATTGGCGTAAGAGTTTTGTGGAGTCTATAAAGGTCAACTCTTTCCACTGTGACCGCGTTGCAGGCAAATTTTCGCCCCAAAACTGATGAAAATGTTTGCTGCATGTCTGAATATCCTATATGTAAATTTTCAAATGTTCAGACTCAAAATTAGCTGAGTAGTTTGCTAGAGACCACAAGGGTGACATCTTTTTGACTTTGACTCTTTATCAGCCAAATTTTCGGTCAAAAACCGATAAAAAAGCTTGCCCTACATCTGAATACCCTTTATGTAAAATTTAAAAGAAAAAAAGAAAAAATGGCAAAGTAATTTAGTAGAGACTTCAGAGGTCAATTTTTTAAAAACTTTGACTCCAATTTTGGCCCTCAAACATTTGTTGTTTTGGGCTCAAATCAAATTAAAATGTTTGATCAATGTTCATGTAACCTACATCTAAAATTTCAAGTGTTTACACCCAAAATTGGCGAACGAGTTTGGTAGAGTTTCCAAAGGTCAAATCATTGGATTTTGACGCCTTGACAGCCAAATTTCTGACAGAAAATCAATTAAAAATGTCAAATCTCGATTTTGGAGACTGAGAATTGAAAGAGTAATTTGGTAGGGAAATGCACACACACACACACACACACACACACACACACACACACACACACACACACACACACACACACACACACAATTTAACTTTGATAGATATATAGATTGAGAAAATTCAATTAATTCTGTTAATAAGAAATACGCTAGAAAAATGTCAATATATGTTAAAAAAAAAAAAGTAAAAGAAAATTGCATTTTTACTGAATATGACTTTGGTTAAATAGTGTCGAAATAATATGCAAAGTGTATTATATTCAGTTTATTATTAGTGCCAACGTAGTTTAATTTATAAAAAAAGTTATAGAATATATATGTATGAACACAAGTGAAAATAATGATTATAATTTGTTTCATTTAAGTATGTTTCCTTAAATCTAAAACGATGTATTTATTTTATCTAAAATGAAATCAGATTAAATGAAGCAGGGTTATCTCCCTTTAGTATCAGGGTTATCTCCCTTGCTCTTCAAAGTTCATATCCAGAATATTAAGTAAAGGGAACTAACTCTGTCCTAACTAATATACTTTAAACAACTTCTCTTTACAATTTTTCAAATCCAAGTCAGTTAGCAGTTGTCTCCCGTACACGTCATTGGTAAATATTATAGCTCCTTGTCCTGCACACATAATACTTGCTACAATTACAACCTAAATTCACAAACCTATTTACAAAGAAAAATGTTTA